>NW_027325369.1:8411659-8696645 GCF_036924035.1 Leuresthes tenuis
TTGCTCAAGATTAAGTTGTTCTTTCTCAAACTACAAAATTTTTTTAATTGTTGAAACTTGATTTGAAGTGGATAAATAAGGAAGACAAACAGTTTTAAGTCAGGCTGATAGCAATTAATTTTATAGCAAAATCTGTATTTCGTCATTTGTCGAGAGATGCTTATTGCTGAAGAAGTTCTTTCTCATTCTACAAAGTAGAACGTTGTTTATCATTGAAACTTGATTAGACATGAATAAATATGAAGGACAAAGCAGTCTTAACTTGGTTTGAGTTAAGGAATTCGTTTTATAGGAGAATCCGAATTCGTGCATAACTCGTAAAATAGAGCTTATTTTCGGATTCCTAAAGAATGAGTCTGGTTCTTTCTCATAATACAAAGTTTGTTGTTTATTGTTGAAACTTCATCAGACCGTTAGATATAGTCGGACTCACCTCGACGCACGGCTTGGGATCTGGAACCAGTACTCTTGAGAGGGGTTGGACTCTCTTCCACTCTGGAGTTGCCCGTGGTGAGAGGCGCAGAGCAGGTGTGGGCATACTTATTGCCCCCCGGCTGTGTGCCAGTACATTGGGGTTTACCCCAGTGAACGAGAGGGTAGCCTCCCTCCGCCTTGGGTGGGGGGACGAGTCCTGACTGTTGTTTGTGCCTATGCGCCAAACAGCAGTTCAGAGTACCTACCCTTTTTGGAGTCTCTGGGGGAGGCACTGGAGAATGCTCCTACCGGAGACTCCCTCATTCTGCTGGGGGACTTCAATGCTCACGTGGGCAATGACAGTGAGACCTGGAGGGGTGTGATTGGGAGGAACGGCCCCCCCGATCTGAATCAGAGTGGTGTTATGTTGTTGGACTTCTGTGCCAGTCATAGACTGTCCATAACGAACACCATGTTCAGGCATAAGGGTGTCCATATGTGCACTTGGCACCAGGACACCCTTGGCACAGTTCGATGATCGACTTTGTGGTTGTATCATCGGACTTGCGGCCGTATGTCCTGGACACTCGGGTGAAGAGAGGGGCGGAGCTGTCAACTGATCACCACCTGGTGGTGAGTTGGCTCCGCTGGTGGGGGAGGATGCCGATCAGACCTGGCAGGCCCAAACGTATTGTGAGGGTCTGCTGGGAGCGTTTGTCAGAATCCCCCGTCAGAAGGAGCTTTAACTCCCACCTCCAGCAGAGCTTCAACCATATTTGAGGTGGGGGACATTGAATGGGCCATGTTCCGTGACTCCATTGCCGAGGCAGCTGGTCGGAGTTGTGGCCGTAAGGTGGTCGGTGCCTGTCGTGGCGGCAACCCTCGAACCTGCTGGTGGACACCAGTGGTGAGGGAAGCCGTCAAGCTGAAGAAGGAGTCCTATCGGGCCTTTTTGGCCAGTGGGACCCTGGAAGAAGCTGATAGGTACCGACGGGCCAGACGGGCCGCGGCTTTGGCGGATGCTGAGGCAAAAACTCGGGCCTGGGAGGAGTTCGGTGAGACCATGGAGAACGATTTCCGGACGGCCTCGAAAAGATTCTGGTCCACCATCCGGCATCTCAGGGGGGGGAAGCGGCTCACAGTCAACACTGTTTACAGTGCGGACGGGGCTTTGCTGACCTCAACTAGGGATGTTGTGAGTCGGTGGGGGGAGTACTTCGAGGAACTCCTCAATCCTACCAACACGTGCTCGGAAGAGGCAGAGTCGGAGAGCTCGGAGACGGGGCCTCCCATTTCTGGGGCTGAGGTTGCCGAGGTGGTTAAAAAGTTCCTCGGTGGCAAGGCCCCGGGGGTGGATGAGGTCCGTCCTGAGTTTCTCAAGGCTCTGGATGTTGTAGGGCTGTCTTGGCTGACACGCCTCTGCAGTATCGCGTGGACATCGGGGACAGTGCCTCTGGACTGGCCGATTGGGGTGGTGGTCCCCCTCTTTAAAAAGAGGGACCGGAGGGTGTGTTCCAACTATAGGGGTATCACACTCCTCAGCCTCCCTGGTAAGGTCTATTCGGGGGTATTGGAGAGGAGGATCCGTCGGATAATCGAGCCTCGGATTCAGGAGATGCAGTGTGGCTTTCGTCCTGGCCGTGGAACAGTGGACCAGCTCTATACCCTCGGCAGGATCCTGGAGGGTGCATGGGAGTTCGCCCAACCAGTCTACATGTGTTTTGTGGACTTGGAGAAAGCGTTCGACCGTGTCCCTCGTGGAGTCCTGTGGGGGGTGCTCCGGGAATATGGAGTGCCGGACCCCTTGATAGGGGCCGTTCGGTCTCTGTATGACCGGTGCCAGAGTTTGGTCCGCATTGCCGGCAGTAAGTCGGATACGTTTCCGGTGAGAGTTGGACTCCGTCAGGGCTGCCCTTTGTCACCGATTCTGTTCCTAACTTTTATGGACAGAATTTCTAGGCGGAGCCAGGGCGTTGAGGGTGTCCCATTTGGCGACCTCAGAATCGGGTCTCTGCTTTTTGCAGATGATGTGGTTCTGTTAGCGTCGTCAGGCCGTGACCTTCAGCTCTCACTGGAGTGATTCGCAGCCGAGTGTGAAGCGGCTGGGATGAGAATCAGCACCTCCAAATCCGAGACTATGGTTCTCAGCCGGAAAAGGGTGGAATGCTCTCTCCGGGTCGGGAATGAGATCCTTCCCCAAGAGGAGGAGTTCAAGTATCTCGGGGTCTTGTTCACGAGTGACGGACGAATGGAGCGGGAGATTGACGGGCGGATCGGTGCGGCGCCTGCAGTGTTGCAGGCTCTGCACCGACCCGTCGTTGTGAAGAGGGAGCTGAGCCAGAAGGCGAAGCTCTCTACTTACTGGTCAATCTACGTTCCCATCCTCACCTATGGTCACGAGTTGTGGGTAGTGACCGAAAGAACAAGATCGCGAATACAAGCGGCCGAAATGGGTTTCCTCCGCAGGGTGTCTGGGCTCTCCCTTAGAGATAGGGTGAGAAGCTCAGTCATCCGGGAGGGGCTCGGAGTAGAACCGCTGCTCCTCCGCATTGAGAGGAGTCAGATGAGGTGGCTCGGGCATCTGGTTAGGATGCCCCCTGGGCGCCTCCCTGGGGAGGTGTTCCGGGCACGTCCCACTGGGAGGAGACCCCGGGGGAGACCCAGGACACGTTGGAGAGACTATGTCTCTCGGCTGGCCTGGGAACGCCTCGGGGTCCCCCCGGAAGAGCTGGAGGAAGTGGCCGGGGACAGAGACGTCTGGGTTTCTCTGCTCAAGCTGCTGCCCCCGCGACCCGACCCCCGGATAAGCGGCAGATGATGGATGGATGGATGGATATATCCTCCACCAACCAGACTTACAACCCCCGACTAGGGTAGCAGAATTTCTAAGCAGCTGTACCCCAAAACTACTATCAAAAATATATAAATTATTGTCTAAGATAGATGACACAATGTCTCTTCCATCCTCAAAATGGGAGGCAGATTTATCCATCAGTTCTGGTCATAGCTTCTAACCACAAATATGTTTGAACACCTTCATAAAGACTCGAAATCCTAATTTACAGCTCATACAATACAAAATCCTTCATAGAACACACTATACAGGACAAAGGATGTTCAGGATGGGTCTAACACACTCAAACATCTGCTCACATTGCACAGATAACACACCTGATGATTATGCACACGCTTTGTGGTTTTCTGCGCCTGTCCAGAAGTTCTGGCTTGAAGTCTGTGAGGACCTGTCAACATGGCTAAAGTGTAGCATCCCTGCATGCCCCACACTGTGCATACTGGGTGACTTAGACAACATCAACATGGAAATTAACTCAGCACACATGGTTGTCACAGTGATATGTATCGCAAAGAAAACTATTCTCATGAACTGGAAAGCGAAGAACAATCTGTGTATTAACCAGTTTAGAAATTTTCTTTTAGATTATATTAGCATGGAAACAATGTCTGCCTCCTCAAAACATCAATTGGCTGAATTTCATTCTCTCTGGTCCCCTCTGATTAGTTTTATCACATAGTGGTGGTGGTGGGTTGCTGGGTGATGGTGGGTCTCAGGCCCAGGCTGCTGCAACTGGTGTGACCGGGTGGTTTGTTTGTTTGTTTTTTGTAGAGGTCCTCCTGGGGGGGGTTGGGTTGAGTGGGGTGGGGCGGGATGGGTACCTTCTGGGGGTACAGTAACTCCCGGAATATGGTCGCTGCAGGCCCCGAGCCTGGTGGACATCAGGCCCTCCTGCCCATTGTTGGCTCCCAGGTAGCGGGGATGCCTATTGCAGCCAGTCCCTGGCTGCCCTCACTGGGGGAGAGTAGCTCCCCCGGTATATATCCCCATACCCCTCTCCCTTCTTGCTCCTGTACACAGCACACACTCACACATGAAGGGTTTTGGGGGCGTGTGTGTTCGGTGGGGTGTAGTGGATGGGGCCACGTAGGTGGTCCCCTTTGGTTGCACTCTGCAGTTCCCTGCCCCTGTTTTAATTACACCTTAGACATTACTACTTATCAAACACACTCACACACACACATTAGGTCTTGGGGGGTGGTTACACTGAGTGGCATCTGGTGGGCGGGGCTCTTTGGGTATGTAGGCTGCCCAGTTCTACAAGTTTGGCTGCCCCTCAATTTTAATTGCTCACTATTCGAAAATATTGAAGAGCCAGAAGGGTGAGGGGAGGGTTCTTCTTCGCACACCCCTGCTTCCTGGTGTCTGCTCGGGGCAGGAGGGGCCAGGAGGATTAATTAATTGTTCTGCTGGTTCGGGGTCTGTGGTGGCTGGGGGGTTGCTGGCCTCCTGGTGTGCCCGCTGCACTACACCCCAGCAGAGTCGAGGGAGGTAGGATGTGTGGATGTGTGGATGTATGGGACGTGAAAGTTTGTGTGGTAATGATTGGGCCTGGATCTGGGACTGCCTGTGTTTCTCCCGATGGGGCATCAGCGTTGCCTCTCCCCACTGCTCGCGACTTCACCCACCTGTGGGCACGTCTTGACTCCCAGGGCTCTTGGCCAGGGGCGCTGGGGCAGGCGCTGACCCACTTTGTGGCTGTCTGGGGCGCTTGGCCCTCCTGGGTATTGGGTGGGGCCTCTGCCGGGGGGTTTGGGGGCGCTCGGGCTCCTGGGGCCCAGGTCCAGTGCACGGCCCATGTCTGGGCGGCTGGGGCCTGGCGGGGTCGGTGGGCTGTTACCCCTGGTTCCCGGAGTGCCTCTGCCCTATGCTTATGGGGGCTCTTTCCGGGGGCTTCCTCTGCAGTCTTCTGGGTGGATGCGTGGTTGCCCCTGCGGTGGGCTGCCTGGGTTCTGTGCTCTGTGGGGGCTGCTGGTGGCCTGGGTCTTGTGGCCCTCTCTGCCTGCTTCTGATTGCTTGGGGGGGGGCTGTGGATTGTGGCCCTGTACGCTTATACACTCATAACTAAGCACGGTTATCATGTAGGTCCTGTGCCATGGGTGTTGCATGTTCTCACACACACACACACACATTCATTAGTCCAGTAGCATGGTCACTAAGCAGTTGATGTATTATCATGTCGTCTCAGGTCATCTATATCCACAGCTGTGTTGTATGCGATTGCCGCTTCTTGTGCTTGTTTTTGTTTGTTTGTGTGTTTGTTTTTTCTCTGCTTGTCTGCTTTCAGGTGCTCCTGGTGGCGCTAAGGCTGGATTCCCCTCATAGGCCATGGATTGTTGTCTGTTTTGTTTTTTACAGGTGTAGCAGCTGGTTGTCTGGTTTTTGTTTCTATTTTTGTTCTGTTTCCTCTTCTTTCCTCTTCTTCTTTCCTTGTCCCCCGGTCCGGTTCAGTTCAGTTCATGTCATATATTGTAAACAGAAATAAATAAATGGGCATCAAGGGGAGCTTTACATTTATAAAACTTCCCTTGGCAAAACAAATCTGTTTGGCATCAAAGGTATTCAGACTACAATTCTTCTGACATAATGCTGAACAGGACAAGGGGAAAAAAAAGTAAAGAAGACAGTTCTGCCGAAAGCCAGGGAGTTCTATACTTTTTAAAAGGGGCGTGTTTATCAACTATGGAATTAGAAGATTTACAAAAATGGTCAAGTGCTAGATCTTCATCTGGGATTTTAACAGTGTCATATAACTATTCAACAGATCAGTTAAAAAAAAGCCTGCTCATGGAGATGTTTCAGGATCTGGATACCAAGCGTGGACCTAATGTTTTCATTTTTGCAATTCTGATACAGGCTATTGAGCAGTGATAACTAACACCAAGTTCAGATACTGCGGATTTTCTACCTTTGATTTGTTAAGATTGAGCCAATCAGGGACAACCTTGAAGGATCTCTTTGGTTTTGTAGGATCTGTAATTACCTGAGAAAGGTTGATATTGGTACACACCTTTTTTAAATGATCAGAGGCAGAGTTCAACTTGTTTAAATTAAAATTGCCACACAGAGATTGGGTTTAGGCCACATGCACACAGAATGACATCAACAAATATAAGAAATATTAAACATTTACACATAGATTTTTGAATACATGTAGAGGAATGATACTTTGAAATGTGCTCATTGCGGAGTTATGATCAGTTGAGTAATGAAGGTTGAACTATTCTAGGAAAGAGGTTCTATTCCCAGCATCATGATGGACACTCCTGATATAGAAGGTTTCGCTAACGCATTGGAATTGTTTTACTATTTTCATATGCATGTGCAATGAAGAATTGCTTGCTGCTGATAAATGCAAAGAAGAACAGCTTACACATAGATGCTCACATATAGGCTGCTGAATGCAATGAAGACCTGCTTATCAAGTAAAGTTCAATGTCAATGTGTAATATTCAATTAGGATTTGCAAAACAGTGAAGTTAAACAATGAATGGGTCCATAGTCGGTATGAGAAGACTACAGGAATATTTACCTGGGTGTACGTTCAAACAGAGATGAGAAAATTGCGATAAATAATTGTTTGTTTGTTTGTTTGTTAGTATGTATAGGAATGTTATGTGTATAAACTGTGTTGAGTTATAGTTACTCAGTAGTGTCTCAGTGAAACAACCGACGGGGGAAGCCTTGCGGTGACAACAAAAGCAGTGTTTTACTGATCAGTCAAGTTGCTCCAGTGTACTCCATACAAACTGGTTGGCTACTGAAGGGATAGAAAATGGGGAATACTTGTTTTAAAGCAAACAAGCTATTCAAACCTTCTTGTAGCCGAAAACCTCCGCTCCCTCTTTCGATTATACATTGTTGGGCATTCGCACCTTATTTACAAACTATAGTCAGACATTCACACCTTGCAGCTGAGCCACCTCAGCTCCCTGTTTTGATAGTGTATGTTCGGGCATTCGAACCTATTCTTACCCCCTTTTTACAAACTATGCTCGGAGATTCACACCTACTCACAGCCGAACAACTCCGCTCCCGCATTTGATGATGTCTTGTCCGGCATTCTAGTCTCTTCTAACACATTTTTTAGCAATTATGGTTGGACATTCACACCTACTCACAGCCGAACACTTCCGCTCCCGCATTTGATGGTGTATAGCCGGGCATTCTCACCCTTTCTCATCAGCTTTTTGCAAATTATGATCTGACATTCACACCTACTTGCAGTCGAACAGCTCTGCTCCCGCTTTTGATTATGTTTGGTTGGATATTCGAACCTTTTCTTAACTGCTTTTTACAAACTTTGGTCGGACGTTCACACCTTCTTGCAGCCGAACACATCCACTTCCACTTTTGATGGTATATATTCGGGCATTCGAACCTTTTCTTACCCGCTTTTTACAATCCGTGGTCGGACTTTCACACCTTCTTGTAGCCAAACAACTCCGCTCCCCCTATTGATTGTGTACAGTCGGGTATTTTAACCTTTTCTTACCCGTTTTTTACCAACTATGGTCGGACATTTACACCTTCTTACAGCGGAACACCTCCGCTCCCTCTTTTGATGGTCTATGTTCGGGCATTCGAACCTTTTCTTACCCGCTTTTTACAAACTATGGTCGGACATTCAAACTTTCTTGTAGCCGAACACATCCACTCCTGCTTTTGATGATGTATGGTTGGGCATTTTCACCTTTTCTTACCCATTTTTCAGTAATTATGGGTGGACATTCACACCTTCTTGCAGCTGAACAACTCCTCTCCCGCTTATGATCATGTGCGGTTTGATATTCGAAAATTTTCTTTCATGTTTTAAAGCAATTATTGATGGACATTCAAAACTTCTTGTAGCCGAACACATCCGCTCCTGCTTTTGATGATGTATGGTAACCTTTTCTTACCCGCTTTTTACAAACTATGGTCGGACATTCAAACCTTCTTGTAGCCAAAACCCTCCGCTCCCTCTTTTGATCATACATTGTCGGGCATTCGCACCTTATCTTACCCGCTTTTTACAAACTATAGTCAGACATTCACACCTTGCAGCTGAACCACCTCCGCTCCCTGTTTTGATCATGTATGGTCTGGCAATACTACCTTTTCTTACCCGTTTGTGAGTAATTAATCCCAAAATATTGAGCATAAAATAAGTCTTTATGCTGATGATGTATTACTTTTCCTTCAGAACTCACAGACGTCTCTCAGTCACACGATCACACTCATAAATAAATTCTCAGCACTTTCTGACTACTCTATCAACTGGTCTAAGACCACAGTTCTGCCCATTAACTGTAGGGTCCTGCGATCACTTTACAGTCAGGAAATATTAGATATTTAGGCATAAACATTTCCTCCAGGCTCTCAGAGCTAACAAAGCTAAATTATGTGCAATTATTAAAGACAGTAGAGGACGATCTCTCGTTGGAAGTCCTTACCTATATCACTTATGGGGAGAGTTACATCCATTAAAATGATGATACTACCAAAAGTTAACTATTTGTTCTCAATGATCCCCATAAAACCATCTGCTACTTGGTTTAAGTCACTAGATTCATGCATCTCCAAATTTCTGTGGAAAAACAAACCACCACGTATTAGTTTAAAAACCCTACAGAAGACCAAGGACAGTGGTGGATTAGATTTACCTCATTTTCAGCACTATTCCTTAGACAATAGGTTACAATATATATCAAAATGGCTTAAACCTTGTTGTTGTCACAGTTCCCAGAGACGTTGTAATCGTTGAGGATTCTATATTCACCCCCTCATTAGAGGCACGTAATGCAGATTGATGACACTGAATCTTCTTCTCTGTTCATTGCTGGCATCATTCCCAGCATCGTAAGTGTTCGTGGCATTGTTAGCCTCTTCTTCTGGATCTTGATATCGAGAATCCTTTTGTATTTCAAGTTTGTCAGTCCTCTGTCTTCGTTCACCGGAGTCTTTGTCTTTTTGTCCTTGAGTTTGGTGATTTTTTCTTCTTTTGATGCCTTGACACAATGTGACAGGTGATACCACGTGGGAGATCCTGTAACTTGGATTGCTATCCCTGTGCTGCGAAATGGCTGTGCTGCTCAAATGGTCTCTCCTTCATCATGGTTACATGCTGCCATTCCGACATCTCGCCATTCCGACATGGGTCTCCAATTGTCGGAATGGCGACACTTAATTTTTTATCAAAGGTCCCACCATTCCGACACTTTTTTCCTCCTATGGTCGGAATGGCGGTATGTTTTTTGTTTTTTTTAACATACCGCCATTCCGACAGTTCCTTTTAATAGCCTATTTTTTACCCAAAACATTTTGCACTAATGATATGCCGGCGCAAATACGCCCTAAAGTTTGGCGCACAAGCTTTGCACATGCAGAGGCCACAGCCTCGCAAACAAACTTTAATAATCTATTATCAAAATCCCCTGAATTTCAAATATAAAAATACAGATATTAATGTAACTCTGGCGAGACTGAAACTGATTAAGCAGAAATACAGTGTCAGTGAGCTGTCACAGCAGCCAGCTGGAGCGGAGCTCTCCACAGAGCCCATGCGTCTTTTGCACGCTGTCATCATATGCAAAAGTAATAATTGCAATTACAGATATCACGGCTACTGCACAGGACACAGTTGCGAGCACTCTGCCTTGCCTTGCCAATAGGAGAAGAGAGAAATGACAGCATAGAACGTATAAAACACAACAAAATGCAGTAAAAACGTTTATTCATGTTATTCACGTGATTTATGAGTACTCACTCCAATTTTGGGAAGCGCGGATGGGTTTTGCGCATTTGGCACAAACACACAGCCGCAACGGTTGTAGCTTTATACAGCCTGTTGATATCTTAAGGACCTAACTGGTCACACCTGGGACTAAATGTCATGTAGAGATTGTTTTTACATGACATTACAGCTGAACATATAGCTTTCATCCACAAACCAACGTGGGAGAGCCCGAAGACGCATGTGCCAGACGCACATAGGCATGCGTAAAACCAATTTTGACCACTTCATACTGTTTATTTGCTTTCTTTTAGTTAACTTTCGTTTCTTTTGGATTCTTGTGCGTGTTATGGAGCCGTTTTGGTCCATGTTTGTAAGCCTTTTTTTCCTGGATTAAATTTTCGGAAGTTGAAACAAGTGGCATTGGAGTGTGTGATTGAAAACCACCGCGGACTGCTTCTCCTCCTCCAGTTGCCGAGACTTTGTGTTTTTAATAACGCTTGTCTATAAACATGTTAAACATATAAATTGCATGAACAGAAAGAAGGGACTCACCTGTTGAGTAACACACATTTCCTTATACGGAAAGCCTTGTCGGAATGGTGGGACATTTGAACGTCAGAATAGCGGGATGTCGCAATGGTGGGATGTCGGAATGGTGGGACGTTTGCATGTCGGAATGGCGGTATGTCAGAATGGTGGTATGTCGGAATGGTGGGATGTCGGAATAGCGGGATGTCGGAATGGCGGGATTTCGGAATGGGTGTTGCCACCCCCTTCATCATATACACAGTTTTTTATACATCACCTTCCACCATGAAGCGTTGTCCCTTTTTGTTTCTCTCTTTGTTCTTAAAATGCTGTTATGCATGTCTAAACCAATCCATTAAATTAGATCATTTTGGCAGTAAAGCGATCTACAATGTGCTTGGTCGCAAAGCTGCTCATCTGTGGTAAACAGCTCTTCAGAAAGGCATTCTTCAATTGATTTCACTAATTCTATGTAATAATTTTGTGATTTCCTACAAAACTACACTTCTTCTCCCATCTGTCTGAGTATTTAATATTGTCTGGGTCCCGTTAAAACATGTATTTTTCCCATCTAATTCCGTGTTTGCTTTAAAACAAGTATTCCCCATTTTCTATCCCTTCAGTAGCCAACCAGTTTGTATGGAGTACACTGGAGCAACTTGACTGATCAGTAAAACACTGCTTTTGTTGTCACCGCAAGGCTTCCCCCGTCGGTTGTTTCACTGAGACACTACTGAGTAACTATAACTCAACACAGTTTATACACATAACATTCATATACATACTAACAAACAAACAAACAATTATTTATCGCAATTTTCTCATCTCTGTTTGAACGTACACCCAGGTAAATATTCCTGTAGTCTTCTCATACGACTATGGACCCATTCATTGTTTAACTTCACTGTTTTGCAAATCCTAATTGAATATTACACATTGACATTGAACTTTACTTGATAAGCAGGTCTTCATTGCATTCAGCAGCCTATATGTGAGCATCTATGTGTAAGCTGTTCTTCTTTGCATTTATCAGCAGCAAGCAATTCTTCATTGCACATGCATATGAAAATAGTAAAACAATTCCAATGCGTTAGCGAAACCTTCTATATCAGGAGTGTCCATCATGATGCTGGGAATAGAACCTCTTTCCCAGAATAGTTCAACCTTCATTACTCAACTGATCCTAACTCCGCAATGAGCACATTTCAAAGTATCATTCCTCTACATATATTCAAAAATCTATGTGTAAATGTTTAATATTTCTTATATTTGTTGATGTCATTCTGTGTGCATGTGGCCTAAACCCAATCTCTGTGTGGCAATTTTAATTTAAACAAGTTGAACTCTGCCTCTGATCATTTAAAAAAGGTGTGTACCAATATCAACCTTTCTCAGGTAATTACAGATCCTACAAAACCAAAGAGATCCTTCAAGGTTGTCCCTGATTGGCTCAATCTTAACAAATCAAAGGTAGAAAATCCGCAGTATCTGAACTTGGTGTTAGTTATCACTGCTCAATAGCCTGTATCAGAATTGCAAAAATGAAAACATTAGGTCCACGCTTGGTATCCAGATCCTGAAACATCTCCATGAGCAGGCTTTTTTTTAACTGATCTGTGAATAGTTATATGACACTGTTAAAATCCCAGATGAAGATCTAGCACTTGACCATTTTTGTAAATCTTCTAATTCCACAGTTGATAAACACGCCCCTTTTAAAAAGTATAGAACTTAGAACAGGTCTATCCCTGGCTTTCGGCAGAACTGTCTTCTTTACTTTTTTTTCCCCTTGTCCTGTTCAGCATTATGTCAGAAGAATTGTAGTCTGAATACCTTTGATGCCAAACAGATTTGTTTTGCCAAGGGAAGTTTTATAAATGTAAAGCTCCCCTTGATGCCCATTTATTTATTTCTGTTTACAATATATGACATGAACTGAACTGAACCGGACCGGGGGACAAGGAAAGAAGAAGAGGAAAGAAGAGGAAACAGAACAAAAATAGAAACAAAAACCAGACAACCAGCTGCTACACCTGTAAAAAACAAAACAGACAACAATCCATGGCCTATGAGGGGAATCCAGCCTTAGCGCCACCAGGAGCACCTGAAAGCAGACAAGCAGAGAAAAAACAAACACACAAACAAACAAAAACAAGCACAAGAAGCGGCAATCGCATACAACACAGCTGTGGATATAGATGACCTGAGACGACATGATAATACATCAACTGCTTAGTGACCATGCTACTGGACTAATGAATGTGTGTGTGTGTGTGTGAGAACATGCAACACCCATGGCACAGGACCTACATGATAACCGTGCTTAGTTATGAGTGTATAAGCGTACAGGGCCACAATCCACAGCCCCCCCCCAAGCAATCAGAAGCAGGCAGAGAGGGCCACAAGACCCAGGCCACCAGCAGCCCCCACAGAGCACAGAACCCAGGCAGCCCACCGCAGGGGCAACCACGCATCCACCCAGAAGACTGCAGAGGAAGCCCCCGGAAAGAGCCCCCATAAGCATAGGGCAGAGGCACTCCGGGAACCAGGGGCAACAGCCCACCGACCCCGCCAGGCCCCAGCCGCCCAGACATGGGCCGTGCACTGGACCTGGGCCCCAGGAGCCCGAGCGCCCCCAAACCCCCCGGCAGAGGCCCCACCCAATACCCAAGAGGGCCAAGCGCCCCAGACAGCCACAAAGTGGGTCAGCGCCTGCCCCAGCGCCCCTGGCCAAGTGCCCTGGGAGTCAAGACGTGCCCACAGGTGGGTGAAGTCGCGAGCAGTGGGGAGAGGCAACGCTGATGCCCCATCGGGAGAAACACAGGCAGGCCAGGCGACAGCAAGTCCCAGATCCAGGCCCAATCATTACCACACACACTTTCACGTCCCATACATCCACACATCCACACATCCTACCTCCCTCGACTCTGCTGGGGTGTATTGCAGCGGGCACACCAGGAGGCCAGCAACCCCCCAGCCACCACAGACCCCGAACCAGCAGAACAATTAATTAATCCTCCTGGCCCCTCCTGCCCCGAGCAGACACCAGGAAGCAGGGGTGTGCGAAGAAGAACCCTCCCCTCACCCTTCTGGCTCTTCAATATTTTCGAATAGTGAGCAATTAAAATTGAGGGGCAGCCAAACTTGTAGAACTGGGAGCGCGGCACTCTGGGCAGCCTACATACCCAAAGAGCCCCGCCCACCAGATGCCACTCAGTGTAACCACCCCCCAAGACCTAATGTGTGTGTGTGAGTGTGTTTGATAAGTAGTAATGTCTAAGGTGTAATAAAAACAGGGGCAGTGAACTGCAGAGTGCAACCAAAGGGGACCACCTACGTGGCCCCATCCACTACACCCCACCGAACACACACGCCCCCAAAACCCTTCATGTGTGAGTGTGTGCTGTGTACAGGAGCCAGAAGGGAGAGGGGTATGGGGATATATACCGGGGGAGCTACTCTCCCCCAGAGAGGGCAGCCAGGGACTGGCTGCAATAGGCATCCCCGCTACCTGGGAGCCAACAATGGGCAGGAGGGCCTGATGTCCACCAGGCTCGGGGCCTGCAGCGACCATATTCCGGGAGCTACTGTACCCCCAGAAGGTACCCATCCCGCCCCACCCCACTCAACCCAACCCCACCCAGGAAGACCTCTACAAAAAACAAACAAACAAACCACCCGGTCACACCAGTCGCAGCAGCCCGGGCCTGAGACCCACCATCACCCAGCAACCCACCACCACCACTATGTGATAAAACTAATCAGAGGGGACCAGAGAGAATGAAATTCAGCCAATTGATGTTTTGAGGAGGCAGACATTGTTTCCATGCTAATATAATCTAAAAGAAAATTTCTAAACTGGTTAATACACAGATTGTTTTTCGCTTTTCAGTTCATGAGAATAGTTTTCTTTGCGATACATAACACTGTGACAACCATGTGTGCTGAGTTAATTTCCATGTTGATGTTGTCTAAGTCACCCAGTATGCACAGTGTGGGGCATGCAGGGATGCTACACTTTAGCCATGTTGATAGGTCCTCACAGTCTTCAAGCCAGAACTTCTGGACAGGCGCAGAAAACCACAAAGCGTGTGCATAATCATCAGGTGTGTTATCTGTGCAATGTGAGCAGATGTTTGAATGTGTTAGACCCATCCTGAACATCCTTTGTCCTGTATAGTGTGTTCTATGAAGGATTTTGTATTGTATGAGCTGTAAATTAGGATTTCGAGTCTTTATGAAGGTGTTCAAACATATTTGTGGTTAGAAGCTATGACCAGAACTGATGGATAAATCTGCCTCCCATTTTGAGGATGGAAGAGACATTGTGTCATCTATCTTAGACAATAATTTATATATTTTTGATAGTAGTTTTGGGGTACAGCTGCTTAGAAATTCTGCTACCCTAGTCGGGGGTTGTAAGTCTGGTTGGTGGAGGATATATCCATCCATCCATCCATCATCTGCCGCTTATCCGGGGGTCGGGTCGCGGGGG
The DNA here is from genome assembly GCF_036924035.1 of Leuresthes tenuis. NCBI lineage: Eukaryota > Metazoa > Chordata > Actinopteri > Atheriniformes > Atherinopsidae > Leuresthes > Leuresthes tenuis. Next base: position 8,426,669 of record NW_027325369.1, read on the forward strand.
CAGCAGCTTGAGCAGAGAAACCCAGATGTCTCTGTCCCCGGCCACTTCCTCCAGCTCTTCCGGGGGGACCCCGAGGCGTTCCCAGGCCAGCCGAGAGACATAGTCTCTCCAACGTGTCCTGGGTCTCCCCCGGGGTCTCCTCCCAATGGGACGTGCCCGGAACACCTCCCCAGGGAGGCGCCCAGGGGGCATCCTAACCAGATGCCCGAGCCACCTCATCTGACTCCTCTCAATGCGGAGGAGCAGCGGTTCTACTCCGAGCCCCTCCCGGATGACTGAGCTTCTCACCCTATCTCTAAGGGAGAGCCCAGACACCCTGCGGAGGAAACCCATTTTGGCCGCTTGTATTCACGATCTTGTTCTTTCGGTCACTACCCACAACTCGTGACCATAGGTGAGGATGGGAACGTAGATTGACCAGTAAGTAGAGAGCTTCGCCTTCTGGCTCAGCTCCCTCTTCACAACGACGGGTCGGTGCAGAGCCTGCAACACTGCAGGCGCCGCACCGATCCGCCCGTCAATCTCCCGCTCCATTCGTCCGTCACTCGTGAACAAGACCCCGAGATACTTGAACTCCTCCTCTTGGGGAAGGATCTCATTCCCGACCCGGAGAGAGCATTCCACCCTTTTCCGGCTGAGAACCATAGTCTCGGATTTGGAGGTGCTGATTCTCATCCCAGCCGCTTCACACTCGGCTGCGAATCACTCCAGTGAGAGCTGAAGGTCACGGCCTGACGACGCTAACAGAACCACATCATCTGCAAAAAGCAGAGACCCGATTCGGAGGTCGCCAAATGGGACACCCTCAACGCCCTGGCTCCGCCTAGAAATTCTGTCCATAAAAGTTAGGAACAGAATCGGTGACAAAGGGCAGCCCTGACGGAGTCCAACTCTCACCGGAAACGTATCCGACTTACTGCCGGCAATGCGGACCAAACTCTGGCACCGGTCATACAGAGACCGAACGGCCCCTATCAAGGGGGCCGCACTCCATATTCCCGGAGCACCCCCCACAGGACTCCACGAGGGACACGGTCGAACGCTTTCTCCAAGTCCACAAAACACATGTAGACTGGTTGGGCGAACTCCCATGCACCCTCCAGGATCCTGCCGAGGGTATAGAGCTGGTCCACTGTTCCACGGCCAGGACGAAAGCCACACTGCATCTCCTGAATCCGAGGCTCGATTATCCGACGGATCCTCCTCTCCAATACCCCCGAATAGACCTTACCAGGGAGGCTGAGGAGTGTGATACCCCTATAGTTGGAACACACCCTCCGGTCCCCCTTTTTAAAGAGGGGGACCACCACCCCAATCTGCCAGTCCAGAGGCACTGTCCCCGATGTCCACGCGATACTGCAGAGGCCTGTCAGCCAAGACAGCCCTACAACATCCAGAGCCTTGAGAAACTCAGGACGGACCTCATCCACCCCCGGGGCCTTGCCACCGAGGAACTTTTTAACCACCTCGGCAACCTCAGCCCCAGAAATGGGAGGCCCCGTCTCCGAGCTCTCCGACTCTGCCTCTTCCGAGCACGTGTTGGTAGGATTGAGGAGTTCCTCGAAGTACTCCCCCCACCGACTCACAACATCCCTAGTTGAGGTCAGCAAAGCCCCGTCCGCACTGTAAACAGTGTTGACTGTGAGCCGCTTCCCCCCCCTGAGACGCCGGATGGTGGACCAGAATCTTTTCGAGGCCGTCCGGAAATCGTTCTCCATGGTCTCACCGAACTCCTCCCAGGCCCGAGTTTTTGCCTCAGCAACCGCCAAAGCCGCGGCCCGTCTGGCCCGTCGGTACCTATCAGCTTCTTCCAGGGTCCCACTGGCCAAAAAGGCCCGATAGGACTCCTTCTTCAGCTTGACGGCTTCCCTCACCACTGGTGTCCACCAGCAGGTTCGAGGGTTGCCGCCACGACAGGCACCGACCACCTTACGGCCACAACTCCGACCAGCTGCCTCGGCAATGGAGTCACGGAACATGGCCCATTCAATGTCCCCCACCTCAAATATGGTTGAAGCTCTGCTGGAGGTGGGAGTTAAAGCTCCTTCTGACGGGGGATTCTGACAAACGCTCCCAGCAGACCCTCACAATACGTTTGGGCCTGCCAGGTCTGATCGGCATCCTCCCCCACCAGCGGAGCCACCTCACCACCAGGTGGTGATCAGTTGACAGCTCCGCCCCTCTCTTCACCCGAGTGTCCAGGACATACGGCCGCAAGTCCGATGATACAACCACAAAGTCGATCATCGAACTGCGGCCAAGGGTGTCCTGGTGCCAAGGGCACATATGGACACCCTTATGCCTGAACATGGTGTTCGTTATGGACAGTCTATGACTGGCACAGAAGTCCAACAACATAACACCACTCTGATTCAGATTGGGGGGGCCGTTCCTCCCAATCACACCCCTCCAGGTCTCACTGTCATTGCCCATGTGAGCATTGAAGTCCCCCAGCAGAATGAGGGAGTCTCCGGTAGGAGCATTCTCCAGTGCCTCCCCCAGAGACTCCAAAAAGGGTAGGTACTCTGAACTGCTGTTTGGCGCATAGGCACAAACAACAGTCAGGACTCGTCCCCCCACCCAAGGCGGAGGGAGGCTACCCTCTCGTTCACTGGGGTAAACCCCAATGTACTGGCACACAGCCGGGGGGCAATAAGTATGCCCACACCTGCTCTGCACCTCTCACCACGGGCAACTCCAGAGTGGAAGAGAGTCCAACCCCTCTCAAGAGTACTGGTTCCAGATCCCAAGCCGTGCGTCGAGGTGAGTCCGACTATATCTAACGGTCTGATCAAGTTTCAACAATAAACAACAAACTTTGTATTATGAGAAAGAACCAGACTCATTCTTTAGGAATCCGAAAATAAGCTCTATTTTACGAGTTATGCACGAATTCGGATTCTCCTATAAAACGAATTCCTTAACTCAAACCAAGTTAAGACTGCTTTGTCCTTCATATTTATTCATGTCTAATCAAGTTTCAATGATAAACAACGTTGTACTTTGTAGAATGAGAAAGAACTTCTTCAGCAATAAGCATCTCTCGACAAATGACGAAATACAGATTTTGCTATAAAATTAATTGCTATCAGCCTGACTTAAAACTGTTTGTCTTCCTTATTTATCCACTTCAAATCAAGTTTCAACAATTAAAAAAATTTTGTAGTTTGAGAAAGAACAACTTAATCTTGAGCAATCAGTATAAAAAGAAGGTAAGCAAAGGTGCGAATGTCAAACCATACATGATCAAAACAGGGAGCGGAGGTGTTTGGCTGAGACAAGGTGTGAATGTCCACCCATAATTAATGAAAAGCGGGCAACAAGTAGGTTCGAATGCCCAACCATACATCATCAAAAGCAGGAGTGGATATGTTCGGCTACAAGAAGGTTTGAACGTCTGACCATAGTTTGTAAAAAGCGGGTAAGAAAAGGTTCGAATGCCCGAACATACACCATCAAAGGAGGGAGCGGAGGTGTTCCGCTGTAAGAAGGTGTGAATGTCCGACCATAGTTGGTAAAAAACGGGTAAGAAAAGGTTAAAATACCCGACTGTACACAATCAGTAGCTGGTGCGGAGTTGTTCGGCTACTAAAAGGTGTGAAAGTCCGACCATGGTTTGTAAAAAGCGGGTAAGAAAAGGTGCGAATGCCCGAAAATGTATGATCAAAAGAGGGAGCGGAGGTGTTCGGCTGCAAGAAGGTGTGAATTTACACCCATAATTACTGAAAAATGGGTAAGAAAAGGTGCGAATGCCTAACTATACATAATCAAAAGCAAGAGTGGATGTGTTCGGCTCCAAGAAGGGTTGAATGTCTGACCATAGTTTGTAAAAAGCAGGTAAGAAAAGGTTTGACTGCCCCAATATACACCATCAAAAGAGGGAGCGGAGGTGTTCCGCTGTAAGAAGGTGTGAATGTCCGACCATAGTTGGTAAAAAGCGGGTAAGAAAAGGTTAAAATACCCGACTGTACACAATCAATAGCGGGAGCGGAGTTGTTCGGCTACTAAAAGATGTGAAAGTCCGACTATGGTTTGTAAAAAGCGGGTAAGAAAAGGTGCTAATGCCCGACAATGTATGATCAAAAGAGGGAGTGGAGGTTTTCGGCTGTAAGAAGGTCTGAATGTCCAACTATAATTTGTAAAAACCGGGTAAGAAAAGGCTTGAAAGCCCGACTATACACCATCATAAGCGGGAGAGGAGGTGTTCAGCTGCAAGAAGGTGTGAATGTCCACCCATAATTACTGAAAAATGGGTAAGAAAAGGTGCGAATGCCCAAACATACATCATCAAAAGCAGGAGTGGATGTGTTGGGCTACAAGAAGGTTTGAAAGTCCGACCATGGTTTGTAAAAAACGGGTAAGAAAAGGTGCGAATGCCCGACAACGTATGATTAAAAGAGGGAGCGGAGGTTTTTGGCTACAAGAAGGTTTGAATGTCCGACCATAGTTTGTAAAAAGCGGGTAAGAAAAGGTTCAAATGCCTGACAATACACCATCAAAAGCGGGAGCGGAGGTGTTCCGCTGTAAGACGGTGTGAACGTCCGACCATAGTTGGTAAAAAGCGGGTAAGAAAAGGTTAAAATACCCGACTGTACACAATCAATAGCGGTAGCGGAGTTGTTCGGCTACAAGAAGGTGTGAAAGTCCAACCATGGTTTGTAAAAAGCTGCTAAGAAAAGGTTCGAATGCCCGAATATATACCATCAAAAGCGGAAGCGGAGGTGTTCGGCTGCAAGAAGGTGTGAACGTCCGACCAAAGTTTGTAAAAAGCAGTTAAGAAAAGGTTCGAATATCCAACCAAACATAATCAAAAGCGGGAGCAGAGCTGTTCGACTGCAAGTAGGTGTGAATGTCCAGCCATAATTACTCACAAACGGGTAAGAAAAGGTAGTATTGCTAGACCATACATGATCAAAACAGGGAGCTGAGGTGGTTCAGCACCAAGGTGTGAATGTCTGACTATAGTTTGTAAAAAGCGGGTAAGATAAGGTGCGAATGCCCGACAATGTATGATCAAAAGAGGGAGCAGAGGTTTTCGGCTACAAGAAGGTTTGAATGTCCGACCATAGTTTGTAAAAAGCGGGTAAGAAAAGGTTCAAATGCCTGACTATACACCATCAAAAGCGGGAGCGGAGATGTTCCGCTGTAAGACGGTGTGAATATCCGACCATAGTTGGTAAAAAGCGGGTAAGAAAAGGTTAAAATACCCGACTGTACACAATCAATAGCGGGAGCGGATGTGTTTGGCTACAAGAATGTGTGAAAGTCCGACCATGGTTTGTAAAAAACGGGTAAGAAAAGGTGCGAATGCCCGACAATGTATGATCAAAAGAGGGAGCGGAGGTTTTTGGCTACAAGAAGGTTTGAATGACCGACCATAGTTTGTAAAAAGCGGGTAAGAAAAGGTTCAAATGCCTGACTATACACCATCAAAAGCGGGAGCGGAGGTGTTCCGCTGTAAGACGGTGTGAATGTCCGACCATAGTTGGTAAAAAGCGGGTAAGAAAAGGTTAAAATACCCGACTGTACACAATCAATAGGGGGAGCGGAGTTGTTCGGCTACAAGAAGGTGTGAAAGTCCAACCATGGTTTGTAAAAAGCTGGTAAGAAAAGGTTCGAATGCCCGAATATATACCATCAAAAGCGGGAGCGGAGATGTTCTGCTGTAAGACGGTGTGAATGTCCGACCATAGTTGGTAAAAAGCAGGTAAGAAAAGGTTAAAATACCCGACTGTACACAATCAATAGGAATGAATTTTATAGCAAAATCCGAAATCATGCATAACTCCGCAAAAGGAACGTATTGCTTAACCAAAGGGATGCTTCTTTCTCATTCAGGGTAATATGAGGAACTTTATGCTTTATACATTTTAGACATGGATAACTATGAAGGACAAAGCAATTTTAACTTGGTTTGAGCAAAGCAATTCATTTTATTTTTGGAATTTCACACCTTCTTGTAGCCGAACAACTCCGCTCCCCCTATTGATTGTGTACAGTCGGGTATTTTAACCTTTTCTTACCCGCTTTTTACCAACTATGGTCGGACATTCACACCGTCTTACAGCGGAACACCTCCGCTCCCGCTTTTGATGGTGTATAGTCAGGCATTTGAACCTTTTCTTACCCGCTTTTTACAAACTATGGTCGGTCATTCAAACCTTCTTGTAGCCAAAAACCTCCGCTCCCTCTTTTGATCATACATTGTCGGGCATTCGCACCTTTTCTTACCCGTTTTTTACAAACCATGGTCGGACTTTCACACATTCTTGTAGCCAAACACATCCGCTCCCGCTATTGATTGTGTACAGTCGGGTATTTTAACCTTTTCTTACCCACTTTTTACCAACTATGGTCGGATATTCACACCGTCTTACAGCGGAACATCTCCGCTCCCGCTTTTGATGGTGTATAGTCAGGCATTTGAACCTTTTCTTACCCGCTTTTTACAAACTATGGTCGGACATTCAAACCTTCTTGTAGCCGAAAACCTCTGCTCCCTCTTTTGATTATACATTGTCGTGCATTCGCACCTTATCTTACCCGCTTTTTACAAACTATAGTCAGACATTCACACCTTGGTGCTGAACCACCTCAGCTCCCTGTTTTGATCATGTATGGTCTGGCAATACTACCTTTTCTTACCCGTTTGTGAGTAATTATGGCTGGACATTCACACCTACTTGCAGTCGAACAGCTCTGCTCCCGCTTTTGATTATGTTTGGTTGGATATTCGAACCTTTTCTTAACTGCTTTTTACAAACTTTGGTCGGACGTTCACACCTTCTTGCAGCCGAACACTTCCGCTTCCGCTTTTGATGGTATATATTCGGGCATTCGAACCTTTTCTTACCAGCTTTTTACAAACCATGGTTGGACTTTCACACCTTCTTGTAGCCGAACAACTCCGCTCCCCCTATTGATTGTGTACAGTCGGGTATTTTAACCTTTTCTTACCCGCTTTTTACCAACTATGGTCGGACATTCACACCGTCTTACAGCGGAACACCTCCGCTCCCGCTTTTGATGGTGTATAGTCAGGCATTTGAACCTTTTCTTACCCGCTTTTTACAAACTATGGTCGGACATTCAAACCTTCTTGTAGCCAAAAACCTCCGCTCCCTCTTTTGATCATACATTGTCGGGCATTCGCACCTTTTCTTACCCGTTTTTTACAAACCATGGTCGGACTTTCACACATTCTTGTAGCCAAACACATCCGCTCCCGCTATTGATTGTGTACAGTCGGGTATTTTAACCTTTTCTTACCCACTTTTTACCAACTATGGTCGGACATTCACACCTTACAGCGGAACACCTCCGCTCCCTCTTTTGATGGTGTATGTTTGGGCATTCGAACCTTTTCTTACCCGCTTTTTACAAACTATGCTCGGACATTCAAACCTTCTTGTAGCCGAACACATCCACTCCTTCTTTTGATGATGTATGCTTGGGCATTCAAACCTACTTTTTACCCGCTTTTCATTAATTTTGGGTGGACATTCACACCTTGTCACAGCCAAACACCTCCGCTCCCTGTTTTGATCATGTATGGTTGGACATTCGCACCTTTTCTCACCCGCTTTTTGCAAACTATGGTCGGCTGTTCACAGCTTCCTCTCCACCATACTTGTATGGTGGGATATTCACACCGACTTGCATCCGAAGACCTTTTGTTGATATTTAGTTGGTCATTCGCAGCTTACCCGCTTTTGGCAAACTATGGCCTTCTTGCAGCCAAACACCTCTGATCTCGCTTTTGATAATGTAAGGTTGGGCATTCAGACCTTGCTTCACCTGCTTTTCACCAAATATAGTCGGACATTAAAACCTTCTTGCAGCCGAACACTTCCGCTCCAACTTTTAGTGTTCTATCACACCTTTTTTTCACCGAATTTTATAGATTATGGTTGGAAATTCTCAACCACTCTCATCCGAAGACCTCTCCTCCCGCTTTTGTTAATATATTTGAACTTTAGTGAGACATTCACACCTTCTTGCAGCTGAACCACCTCCGCTCCCTGTTTTGATCATGTATGGTCTGGCAATACTACCTTTTCTTACCCGTTTGTGAGTAGTTATGGCTGGACATTCACACCTACTTGCAGCCGAACACCACCTCTCTCGCTTTTGATGATGTATGGACCGGCATTCTTACCTTTTCTAACACATTTTTCAGAAATTACGGTAGGAGATTCACACCTACTCACAGCCGAACAACTCCGCTCCCGCATTTGATGGTGTGCAGTCGGACATTCTCACCCTTTCTCATCAGCTTTTTGCAAATTATGATCTGACATTCACACCTATTTGCAGTCGAAAAGCTATACTCCCGCTTTTGATTATGTTTGGTTGGATATTCAAACCTTTTCTTAACTGCTTTTTACAAACTTTGGTTGGACGTTCACACCTTCTTGTAGCCGAACACATCCACTCCTGCTTTTGATGATGTATGGTTGGGCATTCGCACCTTTTTTTTACCCATTTGTCAGGAATAATGGGTGGACATTCACACCTTCTTGCAGCTGAACACCTCCTCTCCCACTTATGATCATGTGCGCTTTGATTTTCGAAAATTTTCTTTCATGTTTTCTAGCAATTATTGATGGACATTTAGACCTTCTTGCAGCTGAACACCTCCGCTCCTGCTTTTGATCATACCTTGTCAGGCATTCGCACCATGTCTTACCCGCTTTTTACAAACTTTAGTCGAACATTTACACCTTTTTGCAGCCGAACACCACCTCTCTCGCTTTTGATGATGTATGGTCCGGCATTCTTTCCTTTTCTAACACATTTTTCAGCAATTATGGTCGGACATTCACACCTACTCAGAGCCGAACACCTCCGCTCCCGCATTTGATGGTGTATAGTCGGGCATTCTCACCCTTTCGCATCAGCTTTTTGCAAATTATGATCTGACATTCACACCTGCTTTTGATAATGGATGGTTGGGCATTCGCACCTTTTTTTACCCATTTTTCAGGAATTATGGGTGGACATTCACACCTTCTTGCAGCTGAACACCTCCTCTCCCGCTTATGATCATGTGCGGATGATATTCGAAAATTTTCTTTCATGTTTTAAAGCAATTATTGATGGACACTCAGACCTTCTTGCAGCTGAACCACTTTGCTCCCGCTTTTGATGGTGTATAGTCGGGCTTTCGAGCCTTTCCTTCCCGGTTTTTACAAATTATGGTTGGACATTCAGACCTTCTTGCAGCCGAACACCTCCGCTCCCTCTTTTGATCATACATTGTCGGGCATTCGAACCTTTTCTTACCAGCTTTTTACAAACCATGGTTGAACTTTCACACCTTCTTGTAGCCGAACAACTCCGCTCCCGCTATTGATTGTGTACAGTCAGGTATTTTAACCTTTTCTTACCCGCTTTTTACCAACTATGGTCAGACATTCACACCGTCTTACAGCGGAACACCTCCGCTCCCGCTTTTGATGGTGTATAGTCAGGCATTTGAACCTTTTCTTAACCGCTTTTTACAAACTATGGTCGGACATTCAAACCTTCTTGTAGCCGAAAACCTCCGCTCCCTCTTTTGATCATACATTGTCGGGCATTCGCACCTTTTCTTACCCGTTTTTTACAAACCATGGTCGGACTGTCACACATTCTTGTACCCAAACACATCCGCTCCCGCTATTGATTGTGACAGTCGGGCATTTTAACCTTTTCTTACCCGTTTTTTACCAACTATGGTCGGACATTCACACCTTCTTACAGCGGAACACCTCCGCTCCCTCTTTTCATGGTGTATGTTTGGGCATTCGAACCTTTTCTTACCCGCTTTTTACAAACTATGCTCGGACATTCAAACCTTCTTGTAGCCGAACACATCCACTCCTGCTTTTGATGATGTATGCTTGGGCATTCAAACCTACTTGTTGCCCACTTTTCATTAGTTTTGGGTGGACATTCACACCTTGTCACAGCCAAACACCTCCGCTCCCTGTTTTGATCATGTATGGTTGGACATTCGCACCTTTTTTTCACCCGCTTTTTGCCAACTATGGTCGGCTTTTCACAGCTTCATCTCCACCATACTTGTATGGTGGGATATTCACACCCAGTTGCATCCGAAGACCTTTTGTTGATATTTAGTCGGTCATTCGCAGCTTACCCGCTTTTGGCAAACTATGGCCTTCATGCAGCCAAACACCTCTGATCTCGCTTTTGATGATGTAAGGTTGGGCATTCAGACCTTGCTTCACCTGCTTTTCACCAAATATAGTAGGACATTCACACCTTCTTGCAGCCGAACACTTCCGCTCCACCTTTTAGTGTTCTATCACACCTTTTTTTCACCGCATTTTATAGATTATGGTTGGAAATTCTCAACCACTCTCATCCGAAGACCTCTCCTCCCGCTTTTGTTAATATATTTGAACTTTAGTCGGACATTCACACCTTCTTGCAGCTGAACCACCTCCGCTCCCTGTTTTGATCATATATGGTATGGCAATACTACCTTTTCCTACCCATTTGTTAGTAATTATGGCTGGACATTCACACCTACTTGCAGCCGAACACCACCTCTCCCGCTTTTGATGATGTATGGACCGGCATTCTTACCTTTTCTAACACATTTTTCAGCAATTATGGTCGGAGATTCACACTTACTCACAGCCGAACAACTCCGCTCCCGCATTTGATGGTGTATAGTCGGGCATTCTCACCCTTTCTCATCAGCTTTTTGCAAATTATGATCTGACATTCACACCTGCTTTTGATAATGTATGGTTGGGCATTCGCACCTTTTCTTACCCATTTTTCAGTAATTATGGGTGGACATTCACACCTTCTTGCAGCTGAACACCTCCTCTCCCGCTATTGATTGTGTACAGTCGGGTATTTTAACCTTTTCTTACCCGCTTTTTACCAAATATGGTCGGACATTCACACCGTCTTACAGCGGAACACCTCTGCTCCCGCTTTTGATGGTGTATAGTCAGGCGCTTGAACCTTTTCTTACCCGCTTTTTACAAACTATGGTCGGACATTCAAACCTTCTTGTAGCCGAAAACCTCCGCTCCCTCTTTTGATTATACATTGTTGGGCATTCGCACCTTATTTACAAACTATAGTCAGACATTCACACCTTGCAGCTGAGCCACCTCAGCTCCCTGTTTTGATAGTGTATGTTCGGGCATTCGAACCTATTCTTACCCCCTTTTTACAAACTATGCTCGGAGATTCACACCTACTCACAGCCGAACAACTACGCTCCCGCATTTGATGATGTCTTGTCCGGCATTCTAGTCTCTTCTAACACATTTTTCAGCAATTATGGTTGGACATTCACACCTACTCACAGCCGAACACTTCCGCTCCCGCATTTGATGGTGTATAGCCGGGCATTCTCACCCTTTCTCATCAGCTTTTTGCAAATTATGATCTGACATTCACACCTACTTGCAGTCGAACAGCTCTACTCCCGCTTTTGATTATGTTTGGTTGGATATTCGAACCTTTTCTTAACTGCTTTTTACAAACTTTGGTCGGACGTTCACACCTTCTTGCAGCCGAACACATCCACTTCCACTTTTGATGGTATATATTCGGGCATTCGAACCTTTTCTTACCCGCTTTTTACAAACCGTGGTCGGACTTTCACACCTTCTTGTAGCCAAACAACTCCGCTCCCGCTATTGATTGTGTACAGTCGGGTATTTTAACCTTTTCTTACCCGCTTTTTACCAAATATGGTCGGACATTCACACCGTCTTACAGCGGAACATCTCCGCTCCCGCTTTTGATGGTGTATTGTCAGGCATTTGAACCTTTTCTTACCCGCTTTTTACAAACTATGGTCGGACATTCAAACCTTCTTGTAGCCGAAAACCTCTGCTCCCTCTTTTGATTATACATTGTCGGGCATTCGCACCTTATCTTACCCGCTTTTTACAAACTATAGTCAGACATTCACACCTTGGTGCTGAACCACCTCAGCTCCCTGTTTTGATCATGTATGGTCTGGCAATACTACCTTTTCTTACCCGTTTGTGAGTAATTATGGCTGGACATTCACACCTACTTGCAGTCGAACAGCTCTGCTCCCGCTTTTGATTATGTTTGGTTGGATATTCGAACCTTTTCTTAACTGCTTTTTACAAACTTTGGTCGGACGTTCACACCTTCTTGCAGTCGAACACCTCCGCTTCCGCTTTTGATGGTATATATTCGGGCATTCGAACCTTTTCTTACAAGCTTTTTAAAAACCATGGTTGGACATTCACACCTTCTTACAGCGGAACACCTCCGCTCCCTCTTTTGATGGTGTATGTTTGGGCATTCGAACCTTTTCTTACCCGCTTTTTAAAACTATGCTCGGACATTCAAACCTTCTTGTAGCCGAACACATCCACTCCTGCTTTTGATGATGTATGGTTGGGCATTTTCACCTTTTCTTACCCATTTTTCAGTAATTATGGGTGGACATTCACACCTTCTTGCAGCTGAACAACTACTCTCCCGCTTATGATCATGTGCGGTTTGATATTCGAAAATTTTCTTTCATGTTTTAAAGCAATTATTGATGGACATTCAAATCTTCTTGTAGCCGAACACATCCACTCCTGCTTTTGATGATGTATGGTTTGGCATTCGCACCCTTTTTTTACCCATTTTTCAGGAATTTTGGGTGGACATTCAGACCTTCTTGCAGCCGAAAACCTCCGCTCCCTCTTTTGATCATACATTGTCGGGCATTCGCACCTTATCTTACCCGGTTTTTACAAACTATAGTCAGACATTCACACCTTGCAGCTGAACCACCTCCGCTCCCTGTTTTGATCATGTATGGTCTGGCAATACTACCCTTTCTTACCCGTTTGTGAGTAATTATGGCTGGACATTCACACCTACTTGCAGTCGAACAGCTCTGCTCCCGCTTTTGATTATGTTTGGTTGGATATTCGAACCTTTTCTTACCAGCTTTTTACAAACCATGGTTGGACTTTCACACCTTCTTGTAGCCGAACAACTCCGCTCCCCCTATTGATTGTGTACAGTCGGGTATTTTAACCTTTTCTTACCCGCTTTTTACCAACTATGGTGGGACATTCACACCGTCTTACAGCGGAACACCTCCGCTCCCGCTTTTGATGGTGTATAGTCAGGCATTTGAACCTTTTCTTACCCGCTTTTTACAAACTATGGTCGGACATTCAAACCTTCTTGTAGCCAAAAACCTCCGCTCCCTCTTTTGATCATACATTGTCGGGCATTCGCACCTTTTCTTACCCGTTTTTTACAAACCATGGTCGGACTTTCACACATTCTTGTAGCCAAACACATCCGCTCCCGCTATTGATTGTGTACAGTCGGGTATTTTAACCTTTTCTTACCCACTTTTTACCAACAATGGTCGGACATTTACACCTTCTTACAGCGGAACACCTCCGCTCCCTCTTTTGATGGTCTATGTTCGCTCATTCGAACCATTTCTTACCCGCTTTTTACAAACTATGGTCGGACATTCAAACCTTCTTGTAGCCGAACACATCCACTCCTGCTTTTGTTGATATATGGTTTGGCATTTTCACCTTTTCTTACCCATTTTTCAGTAATTATGGGTGGACATTCACACCTTCTTGCAGCTGAACAACTCCTCTCCCGCTTATGATCATGTGCGGTTTGATATTCGAAAATTTTCTTTCATGTTTTAAAGCAATTATTGATGGACATTCAAATCTTCTTGTAGCCGAACACATCCACTCCTGCTTTTGATGATGTATGGTTTGGCATTCGCACCCTTTTTTTACCCATTTTTCAGGAATTTTGGGTGGACATTCAGACCTTCTTGCAGCCGAAAACCTCCGCTCCCTCTTTTGATTATACATTGTTGGGCATTCGGACCTTATTTACAAACTATAGTCAGACATTCACACCTTGCAGCTGAGCCACCTAAGCTCCCTGTTTTGATAGTGTATGTTCGGGAATTCGAACCTATTCTTACCCCCTTTTTACAAACTATGCTCGGAGATTCACACCTACTCACAGCCGAACAACTCCGCTCCCGCATTTGATGATGTATTGTCCGGCATTCTAGTCTCTTCTAACACATTTTTCAGCAATTATGGTCGGACATTCACACCTAATCACAGCCAAACACTTCCGCTCCCGCATTTGATGGTGTATAGCCTGGCATTCTCACCCTGTCTCATCAGCTTTTTGCAAATTATGATCTGACATTCACACCTACTTGCAGTCGAACAGCTCTTTTCCCGCTTTTGATTATGTTTGGTTGGATATTCGAACCTTTTCTTAACTGCTTTTTACAAACTTTGGTCGGACGTTCACACCTTCTTGCATCCGAAAACATCCACTTCCACTTTTGATGGTATATATTCGGGCATTCGAACCTTTTCTTACCCGCTTTTTACAATCTGTGGTCGGACTTTCACACCTTCTTGTAGCCAAACAACTCCGCTCCCCCTATTGATTGTGTACAGTCGGGTATTTTAACCTTTTCTTACCCGCTTTTTACCAACTATGGTCGGACATTTACACCTTCTTACAGCGGAACACCTCCGCTCCCTCTTTTGATGGTCTATGTTCGGGCATTCGAACCATTTCTTACCCGCTTTTTACAAACTATGGTCGGACATTCAAACCTTCTTGTAGCCGAACACATCCACTCCTGCTTTTGATGATGTATGGTTGGGCATTCAAACCTACTTGTTGCCCGCTTTTCATTAATTTTGGGTGGACATTCACACCTTGTCACAGCCAAACACCTCCGCTCCCTGTTTTGATCATGTATGGTTGGACATTCGCACCTTTTCTCACCCGCTTTTTGCCAACTATGGTCGGCTGTTCACAGCTTCCTCTCCACCATACTTGTATGGTGGGATATTCACACCCACTTGCATCCGAAGACCTTTTGTTGATATTTAGTCGGTCATTCGCAGCTTACCCGCTTTTGGCAAACTATGGCCTTCATGCAGCCAAACACCTCTGATCTCGCTTTTGATGATGTAAGGTTGGGCATTCAGACCTTGCTTCACCTGCTTTTCACCAAATATAGTCGGACATTCACACCTTCTTGCAGCCGAACACTTCCGCTCCACCTTTTAGTGTTCTATCACACCTTTTTTTTCACCGCATTTTATAGATTATGTTTGGAAATTCTCAACCACTCTCATCCGAAGACCTCTCCTCCCGCTTTTGTTAATATATTTGAACTTTAGTCGGACATTCACACCTTCTTGCAGCTGAACCACCTCCGCTCCCTGTTTTGATCATGTATGGTCTGGCAATACTACCTTTTCTTACCAGTTTGTTAGTAATTATGGCTGGACATTCACACCTACTTGCAGCCGAACACCACCTCTCCCGCTTTTGATGATGTATGGACCGGCATTCTTACCTTTTCTAACACATTTTTCAGCAATTATGGTCGGAGATTCACACTTACTCACAGCCGAACAACTCCGCTCCCGCATTTGATGGTGTATAGTCGGGTATTCTCACCCTTTCTCATCAGCTTTTTGCAAATTATGATCTGACATTCACACCTGCTTTTGATAATGTATGGTTGGGCATTCGCACCTTTTCTTACCCATTTTTCAGTAATTATGGGTGGACATTCACACCTTCTTGCAGCTGAACACCTCCTCTCCCGCTATTGATTGTGTACAGTCGGGTATTTTAACCTTTTCTTACCCGCTTTTTACCAAATATGGTCGGACATTCACACCGTCTTACAGCGGAACACCTCTGCTCCCGCTTTTGATGGTGTATAGTCAGGCGCTTGAACCTTTTCTTACCCGCTTTTTACAAACTATGGTCGGACATTCAAACCTTCTTGTAGCCGAAAACCTCCGCTCCCTCTTTTGATTATACATTGTTGGGCATTCGCACCTTATTTACAAACTATAGTCAGACATTCACACCTTGCAGCTGAGCCACCTAAGCTCCCTGTTTTGATAGTGTATGTTCGGGCATTCGAACCTATTCTTACCCCCTTTTTACAAACTATGCTCGGAGATTCACACCTACTCACAGCCGAACAACTCCGCTCCCGCATTTGATGATGTATTGTCCGGCATTCTAGTCTCTTCTAACACATTTTTCAGCAATTATGGTCGGACATTCACACCTACTCACAGCCAAACACTTCCGCTCCCGCATTTGATGGTGTATAGCCGGGCATTCTCACCCTTTCTCATCAGCTTTTTGCAAATTATGATCTGACATTCACACCTACTTGCAGTCGAACAGCTCTTTTCCCGCTTTTGATTATGTTTGGTTGGATATTCGAACCTTTTCTTAACTGCTTTTTACAAACTTTGGTCGGACGTTCACACCTTCTTGCAGCCGAACACATCCACTTCCACTTTTGATGGTATATATTCGGGCATTCGAACCTTTTCTTACCCGCTTTTTACAATCCGTGGTCGGACTTTCACACCTTCTTGTAGCCAAACAACTCCGCTCCCGCTATTGATTGTGTACAGTCGGGTATTTTAACCTTTTCTTACCCGCTTTTTACCAACTATGGTAGGACATTTACACCTTCTTACAGCGGAACACCTCCGCTCCCTCTTTTGATGGTCTATGTTCGGGCATTCGAACCATTTCTTACCCGCTATTTACAAACTATGGTCGGACATTCAAACCTTCTTGTAGCCGAACACATCCACTCCTGCTTTTGATGATGTATGGTTTGGCATTTTCACCTTTTCTTACCCATTTTTCAGTAATTATGGGTGGACATTCACACCTTCTTGCAGCCGAACAACTCCTCTCCCGCTTATGATCATGTGCGGTTTGATATTCGAAAATTTTCTTTCATGTTTTAAAGCAATTATTGATGGACATTCAAATCTTGTAGCCGAACACATCCACTCCTGCTTTTGATGATGTATGGTTTGGCATTCGCACCCTTTTTTTACCCATTTTTCAGGAATTTTGGGTGGACATTCAGACCTTCTTGCAGCCGAAAACCTCCGCTCCCTCTTTTGATCATACATTGTCGGGCATTCGCACCTTATCTTACCCGCTTTTTACAAACTATAGTCAGACATTCACACCTTGCAGCTGAACCACCTCCGCTCCCTGTTTTGATCATGTATGGTCTGGCAATACTACCTTTTCTTACCCGTTTGTGAGTAATTAATCCCAAAATATTGAGCATAAAATAAGTCTTTATGCTGATGATGTATTACTTTTCCTTCAGAACTCACAGACGTCTCTCAGTCACACGATCACACTCATAAATAAATTCTCAGCACTTTCTGACTACTCTATCAACTGGTCTAAGACCACAGTTCTGCCCATTAACTGTAGGGTCCATAATATACCTGCGATCACTTTACAGTCAGGAAATATTAGATATTTAGGCATAAACATTTCCTCCAGGCTCTCAGAGCTAACAAAGCTAAATTATTTGCAATTATTAAAGACAGTAGAGGACGATCTCTCGTTGGAAGTCCTTACCTATATCACTTATGGGGAGAGTTACATCCATTAAAATGATGATACTACCAAAAGTTAACTATTTGTTCTCAATGATCCCCATAAAACCATCTGCTACTTGGTTTAAGTCACTAGATTCATGCATCTCCAAATTTCTGTGGAAAAACAAACCACCACGTATTAGTTTAAAAACCCTACAGAAGACCAAGGACAGTGGTGGATTAGATTTACCTCATTTTCAGCACTATTCCTTAGACAATAGGTTACAATATATATCAAAATGGTTTAAACCTTGTTGTTGTCACAGTTCCCAGAGACGTTGTAATCGTTGAGGATTCTATATTCACCCCCTCATTAGAGGCACGTAATGCAGATTGATGACACTGAATCTTCTTCTCTGTTCATTGCTGGCATCATTCCCAGCATCGTAAGTGTTCGTGGCATTGTTAGCCTCTTCTTCTGGATCTTGATATCGAGAATCCTTTTGTATTTCTGGTTTGTCAGTCCTCTGTCTTCGTTCACCGGAGTCTTTGTCTTTTTGTCCTTGAGTTTGGTGATTTTTTCTTCTTTTGATGCCTTGACACAATGTGACAGGTGATACCACGTGGGAGATCCTGTAACTTGGACTGCTGTCCCTGTGCTGCGAAATGGCTGTGCTGCTCAAATGGTCTCTCCTTCATTATGGTTACATGCTGCCATTCCGACATCTCGCCATTCCGACATGGGTCTCCAATTGTCGGAATGGCGACACTTAATTTTTTATCAAACGTCCCACCATTCCGACACTTTTTTCCTCCTATGGTCGGAATGGCGGTATGTTTTTTGTTTTTTTTAACATACCGCCATTCCGACAGTTCCTTTTAATAGCCTATTTTTTACCCAAAACATTTTGCACTAATGATATGCCGGCGCAAATACGCCCTAAAGTTTGGCGCACAAGCTTTGCACATGCAGAGGCCACAGCCTCGCAAACAAACTTTAATAATCTATTATCAAAATCCCCTGAATTTCAAATATAAAAATACAGATATTAATGTAACTCTGGCGAGACTGAAACTGATTAAGCAGAAATACAGTGTCAGTGAGCTGTCACAGCAGCCAGCTGGAGCAGAGCTCTCCACAGAGCCCATGCGTCTTTTGCACGCTGTCATCATATGCAAAAGTAATAATTGCAATTACAGATATCACGGCTACTGCACAGGACACAGTTGCGAGCACTCTGCCTTGCCTTGCCAATAGGAGAAGAGAGAAATGACAGCATAGAACGTATAAAACACAACAAAATTCAGTAAAAACATTTATTCATGTTATTCACGTGATTTATGAGTACTCACTCCAATTTTGGGAAGCGCGGATGGGCTTTGCGCATTTGGCACAAACACACAGCCGCAACGGTTGTAGCTTTATACAGCCTGTTGATATCTTAAGGACCTAACTGGTCACACCTGGGAGTAAATGTCATGTAGAGATTGTTTTTACATGACTTTACAGCTGAACATATAGCTTTCATCCACAAACCAACGTGGGAGAGCCCGAAGACGCATGTGCCAGACGCACATAGGCATGCGTAAAACCAATTTTGACCACTTCATACTGTTTATTTGCTTTCTTTTAGTTAACTTTCGTTTCTTTTGGATTCTTGTGCGTGTTATGGAGCCGTTTTGGTCCATGTTTGTAAGCCTTTTTTTCCTCGATTAAATTTTCGGAAGTTAAAACAAGTGGCATTGGAGTGTGTGATTGAAAACCACCACGGACTGCTTCTCCTCCTCCAGTTGCCGAGACTTTGTGTTTTTAATAACGCTTGTCTATAAACATGTGTTAAACATATAAATTGCATGAACAGAAAGAAGGGACTCACCTGTTGAGTAACACACATTTCCTTATACGGAAAGCCTTGTCGGAATGGTGGGACATTTGAACGTCAGAATAGCGGGATGTCGCAATGGTGGGATGTCGGAATGGTGGGACGTTTGCATGTCGGAATGGTGGTATGTCGGAATGGTGGTATGTCGGAATGGTGGGATGTCGGAATAGCGGGATGTCGGAATGGCGAAATTTTGGAATGGGTGTTGCCACCCCCTTCATCATATACACAGTTATTTATACATCACCTTCCACCATGAAGCGTTGTCTCTTTTTGTTTCTCTCTTTGTTCTTAAAATGCTGTTATGCATGTCTAAACCAATCCATTAAATTAGATCATTTTGGCAGTAAAGCGATCTACAATGTGCTTGGTCGCAAAGCTGCTCATCTGTGGTAAACAGCTCTTCAGAAAGGCATTCTTCAATTGATTTCACTAATTCTATGTAATAATTTTGCGATTTCCTACAAAACTACACTTCTTCTCCCATCTGTCTGAGTATTTAATATTGTCTGGGTCCCGTTAAAACATGTATTTTTCCCATCTAATTCCTTGTTTGCTTTAAAACAAGTATTCCCCATTTTCTATCCCTTCAGTAGCCAACCAGTTTGTATGGAGTACACTGGAGCAACTTGACTGATCAGTAAAACACTGCTTTTGTTGTCACCGCAAGGCTTCCCCCGTCGGTTGTTTCACTGAGACACTACTGAGTAACTATAACTCAACACAGTTTATACACATAACATTCCTATACATACTAACAAACAAACAAACAATTATTTATCGCAATTTTCTCATCTCTGTTTGAACGTACACCCAGGTAAATATTCCTGTAGTCTTCTCATACCGACCATGGACCCATTCATTGTTTAACTTCACTGTTTTGCAAATCCTAATTGAATATTACACATTGACATTGAACTTTACTTGATAAGCAGGTCTTCATTGCATTCAGCAGCCTATATGTGAGCATCTATGTGTAAGCTGTTCTTCTTTGCATTTATCAGCAGCAAGCAATTCTTCATTGCACATGCATATGAAAATAGTAAAACAATTCCAATGCGTTAGCGAAACCTTCTATATCAGGAGTGTCCATCATGATGCTGGGAATAGAACCTCTTTCCCAGAATAGTTCAACCTTCATTACTCAACTGATCCTAACTCCGCAATGAGCACATTTCAAAGTATCATTCCTCTACATATATTCAAAAATCTATGTGTAAATGTTTAATATTTCTTATATTTGTTGATGTCATTCTGTGTGCATGTGGCCTAAACCCAATCTCTGTGTGGCAATTTTAATTTAAACAAGTTGAACTCTGCCTCTGATCATTTAAAAAAGGTGTGTACCAATATCAACCTTTCTCAGGTAATTACTGATCCTACAAAACCAAATAGATCCTTCAAAGTTGTCCCTGATTGGCTCAATCTTAACAAATCAAAGGTAGAAAATCCGCAGTATCTGAACTTGGTGTTAGTTATCACTGCTCAATAGCCTGTATCAGAATTGCAAAAATGAAAACATTAGGTCCACGCTTGGTATCCAGATCCTGAAACATCTCCATGAGCAGGCTTTTTTTTAACTGATCTGTTGAATAGTTATATGACACTGTTAAAATCCCAGATGAAGATCTAGCACTTGACCATTTTTGTAAATCTTCTAATTCCACAGTTGATAAACACGCCCCTTTTAAAAAGTATAGAACTTAGAACAGGTCTATCCCTGGCTTTCGGCAGAACTGTCTTCTTTACTTTTTTTTCCCCTTGTCCTGTTCAGCATTATGTCAGAAGAATTGTAGTCTGAATTCCTTTGATGCCAAACAGATTTGTTTTGCCAAGGGAAGTTTTATAAATGTAAAGCTCCCCTTGATGCCCATTTATTTATTTCTGTTTACAATATATGACATGAACTGAACTGAACCGGACCGGGGGACAAGGAAAGAAGAAGAGGAAAGAAGAGGAAACAGAACAAAAATAGAAACAAAAACCAGACAACCAGCTGCTACACCTGTAAAAAACAAAACAGACAACAATCCATGGCCTATGAGGGGAATCCAGCCTTAGCGCCACCAGGAGCACCTGAAAGCAGACAAGCAGCCCCCACAGAGCACAGAACCCAGGCAGCCCACCGCAGGGGCAACCACGCATCCACCCAGAAGACTGCAGAGGAAGCCCCCGGAAAGAGCCCCCATAAGCATAGGGCAGAGGCACTCCGGGAACCAGGGGTAACAGCCCACCGACCCCGCCAGGCCCCAGCCGCCCAGACATGGGCCGTGCACTGGACCTGGGCCCCAGGAGCCCGAGCGCCCCCAAACCCCCCGGCAGAGGCCCCACCCAATACCCAGGAGGGCCAAGCGCCCCAGACAGCCACAAAGTGGGTCAGCGCCTGCCCCAGCGCCCCTGGCCAAGTGCCCTGGGAGTCAAGACGTGCCCACAGGTGGGTGAAGTCGCGAGCAGTGGGGAGAGGCAACGCTGATGCCCCATCGGGAGAAACACAGGCAGGCCAGGCGACAGCAAGTCCCAGATCCAGGCCCAATCATTACCACACACACTTTCACGTCCCATACATCCACACATCCACACATCCTACCTCCCTCGACTCTGCTGGGGTGTAGTACAGCGGGCACACCAGGAGGCCAGCAACCCCCCAGCCACCACAGACCCCGAACCAGCAGAACAATTAATTAATCCTCCTGGCCCCTCCTGCCCCGAGCAGACACCAGGAAGCAGGGGTGTGCGAAGAAGACCCCTCCCCTCACCCTTCTGGCTCTTCAATATTTTCTAATAGTGAGCAATTAAAATTGAGGGGCAGCCAAACTTGTAGAACTGGGAGCGCGGCACTCTGGGCAGCCTACATACCCAAAGAGCCCCGCCCACCAGATGCCACTCAGTGTAACCACCCCCCAAGACCTAATGTGTGTGTGTGAGTGTGTTTGATAAGTAGTAATGTCTAAGGTGAAATTAAAACAGGGGCAGGGAACTGCAGAGTGCAACCAAAGGGGACCACCTACGTGGCCCCATCCACTACACCCCACCGAACACACACGCCCCCAAAACCCTTCATGTGTGAGTGTGTGCTGTGTACAGGAGCCAGAAGGGAGAGGGGTATGGGGATATATACCGGGGGAGCTACTCTCCCCCAGAGAGGGCAGCCAGGGACTGGCTGCAATAGGCATCCCCGCTACCTGGGAGCCAACAATGGGCAGGAGGGCCTGATATCCACCAGGCTCGGGGCCTGCAGCGACCATATTCCGGGAGCTACTGTACCCCCAGAAGGTACCCATCCCGCCCCACCCAGGAGGACCTCTACAAAAAACAAACAAACAACATAAAAAAACAAACAAACAAACCACCCGGTCACACCAGTCGCAGCAGCCCGGGCCTGAGACCCACCATCACCCAGCAACCCACCACCACCACTATGTGATAAAACTAATCAGTGGGGACCAGAGAGAATGAAATCCAGCCAATTGATGTTTTGAGGAGGCAGACATTGTTTCCATGCTAATATAATCTAAAAGAAAATTTCTAAACTGGTTAATACACAGATTGTTCTTCGCTTTCCAGTTCATGAGAATAGTTTTCTTTGCGATACATAACACTGTGACAACCATGTGTGCTGAGTTAATTTCCATGTTGATGTTGTCTAAGTCACCCAGTATGCACAGTGTGGGGCATGCAGGGATGCTACACTTTAGCCATGTTGATAGGTCCTCACAGACTTCAAGCCAGAACTTCTGGACAGGCGCAGAAAACCACAAAGCGTGTGCATAATCATCAGGTGTGTTATCTGTGCAATGTGAGCAGATGTTTGAGTGTGTTAGACCCATCCTGAACATCCTTTGTCCTGTATAGTGTGTTCTATGAAGGATTTTGTATTGTATGAGCTGTAAATTAGGATTTTGAGTCTTTATGAAGGTGTTCAAACATATTTGTGGTTAGAAGCTATGACCAGAACTGATGGATAAATCTGCCTCCCATTTTGAGGATGGAAGAGACATTGTGTCATCTATCTTAGACAATAATTTATATATTTTTGATAGTAGTTTTGGGGTACAGATGCTTAGAAATTCTGCTACCCTAGTCGGGGGTTGTAAGTCTGGTTGGTGGAGGATATATCCATCCATCCATCCATCATCTGCCGCTTATCCGGGGGTCGGGTCGCGGGGGCAGGAGCTTGAGCAGAGAAACCCAGACGTCTCTGTCCCCGGCCACTTCCTCCAGCTCTTCCGGGGGGACCCCGAGGCGTTCCCAGGCCAGCCGAGAGACATAGTCTCTCCAACGTGTCCTGGGTCTCCCCCGGGGTCTCCTCCCAGTGGGACGTGCCCGGAACACCTCCCCAGGGAGGCGCCCAGGGGGCATCCTAACCAGATGCCCGAGCCACCTCATCTGACTCCTCTCAATGCGGAGGAGCAGCGGTTCTACTCCGAGCCCCTCCCGGATGACTGAGCTTCTCACCCTATCTCTAAGGGAGAGCCCAGACACCCTGCGGAGGAAACCCATTTCGGCCGCTTGTATTCGCGATCTTGTTCTTTCGGTCACTACCCACAACTCGTGACCATAGGTGAGGATGGGAACATAGATTGACCAGTAAGTAGAGAGCTTCGCCTTCTGGCTCAGCTCCCTCTTCACAACGACGGGTCGGTGCAGAGCCTGCAACACTGCAGGCGCCGCACCGATCCGCCCGTCAATCTCTCGCTCCATTCATCCGTCACTCGTGAACAAGACCCCGAGATACTTGAACTCCTCCTCTTGGGGAAGGATCTCATTCCCGACCCGGAGAGAGCATTCCACCCTTTTCCGGCTGAGAACCATAGTCTCGGATTTGGAGGTGCTGATTCTCATCCCAGCCGCTTCACACTCGGCTGCGAATCACTCCAGTGAGAGCTGAAGGTCACGGCCTGACGACGCTAACAGAACCACATCATCTGCAAAAAAGCAGAGACCCGATTCTGAGGTCGCCAAATGGGACACCCTCAACGCCCGGGCTCCGCCTAGAAATTCTGTCCATAAAAGTTAGGAACAGAATCGGTGACAAAGGGCAGCCCTGACGGAGTCCAACTCTCACCGGAAACGTATCCGACTTACTGCCGGCAATGCGGACCAAACTCTGGCACCGGTCATACAGAGACCGAACGGCCCCTATCAAGGGGTCCGGCACTCCATATTCCCGGAGCACCCCCCACAGGACTCCACGAGGGACACGGTCGAACGCTTTCTCCAAGTCCACAAAACACATGTAGACTGGTTGGGCGAACTCCCATGCACCCTCCAGGATCCTGCCGAGGGTATAGAGCTGGTCCACTGTTCCACGGCCAGGACGAAAGCCACACTGCATCTCCTGAATCCGAGGCTCGATTATCCGACGGATCCTCCTCTCCAATACCCCCGAATAGACCTTACCAGGGAGGCTGAGGAGTGTGATACCCCTATAGTTGGAACACACCCTCCGGTCCCCCTTTTTAAAGAGGGGGACCACCACCCCAATCTGCCAGTCCAGAGGCACTGTCCCCGATGTCCACGCAATACTGCAGAGGCGTGTCAGCCAAGACAGCCCTACAACATCCAGAGCCTTGAGAAACTCAGGACAGACCTCATCCACCCCCGGGGCCTTGCCACCGAGGAGCTTTTTAACCACCTCGGCAACCTCAGCCCCAGAAATGGGAGGCCCCGTCTCCGAGCTCTCCGACTCTGCCTCATCCGAGCACGTGTTGGTAGGATTGAGGAGTTCCTCGAAGTACTCCCCCCACCGACTCACAACATCCCTAGTTGAGGTCAGCAAAGCCCCGTCCCCACTGTAAACAGTGTTGACTGTGAGCCGCTTCCCCCCCCCTGAGACGCCGGATGGTGGACCAGAATCTTTTCGAGGCCGTCCGGAAATCGTTCTCTATGGTCTCACCGAACTCCTCCCAGACCCGAGTTTTTGCCTCAGCAACCGCCGAAGCCGTGGCCCGTCTGGCCCGTCGGTACCTATCAGCTTCTTCCAGGGTCCCACTGGCCAAAAAGGCCCGATAGGACTCCTTCTTCAGCTTGACGGCTTCCCTCACCACTGGTGTCCACCAGCAGGTTCGAGGGTTGCCGCCACGACGGGCACCGACCACCTTACGGCCACAACTCCGACCAGCTGCCTCGGCAATGGAGTCACGGAACATGGCCCATTCGGACTCAATGTCCCCCACCTCAAATATGGTTGAAGCTCTGCCGGAGGTGGGAGTTAAAGCTCTTTCTGATGGGGGATTCTGACAAACGCTCCCAGCAGACCCTCACAATACGTTTGGGCCTGCCAGGTCTGATCGGCATCCTCCCCCACCAGGTGATCAGTTGACAGCTCCGCCCCTCTCTTCACCCGAGTGTCCAGGACATACGGCCGCAAGTCCGATGATACAACCACAAAGTCGATCATCGAACTGCGGCCAAGGGTGTCCTGGTGCCAAGTGCACATATGGACACCCTTATGCCTGAACATGGTGTTCGTTATGGACAGTCTATGACTGGCACAGAAGTCCAACAACATAACACCACTCTGATTCAGATCGGGGGGCCCCCCGATCCTCCCAATCACACCCCTCCAGGTCTCACTGTCATTGCCCACGTGAGCATTGAAGTCCCCCAGCAGAATGAGGGAGTCTCCGGTAGGAGCATTCTCCAGTGCCTCCCCCAGAGACTCCAAAAAGGGTAGGTACTCTGAACTGCTGTTTGGCGCATAGGCACAAACAACAGTCAGGACTCGTCCCCCCACCCAAAGGCGGAGGGAGGCTACCCTCTCGTTCACTGGGGTAAACCCCAATGTACTGGCACACAGCCGGGGGGCAATAAGTATGCCCACACCTGCTCTGCGCCTCTCACCACGGGCAACTCTAGAGTGGAAGAGAGTCCAACCCCTCTCAAGAGTACTGGTTCCAGATCCCAAGCCGTGCGTCGAGGTGAGTCCGACTATATCAAACGGTCTGATGAAGTTTCAACAATAAACAACAAACTTTGTATTATGAGAAAGAACCAGACTCATTCTTCAGGAATCCGAAAATAAGCTCTATTTTACGAGTTATGCACAAATTCGGATTCTCCTATAAAACGAATTCCTTAACTCAAACCAAGTTAAGACTGCTTTGTCCTTCATATTTATTCATGTCTAATCAAGTTTCAATGATAAACAACGTTGTACTTTGTAGAATGAGAAAGAACTTCAGCAATAAGCATCTCTCGACAAATGACGAAATACAGATTTTGCTATAAAATTAATTGCTATCAGCCTGACTTAAAACTGTTTGTGTTCCTTATTTATCCACTTCAAATCAAGTTTCAACAATTAAAAAAAATTTGTAGTTTGAGAAAGAACAACTTAATCTTGAGCAATCAGTATAAAAAGAGGGTAAGCAAAGGTGCGAATGTCAAACCATACATGATCAAAACAGGGAGCGGAGGTGTTTGGCTGAGACAAGGTGTGAATGTCCACCCATAATTAATGAAAAGCGGGCAACAAGTAGGTTCGAATGCCCAACCATACATCATCAAAAGCAGGAGTGGATATGTTCGGCTACAAGAAGGTTTGAACGTCTGACCATAGTTTGTAAAAAGCGGGTAAGAAAAGGTTCGAATGCCCGAACATACACCATCAAAGGAGGGAGCGGAGGTGTTCCGCTGTAAGAAGGTGTGAATGTCCGACCATAGTTGGTAAAAAACGGGTAAGAAAAGGTTAAAATACCCGACTGTACACAATCAGTAGCGGGTGCAGAGTTGTTCGGCTACTAAAAGGTGTGAAAGTCCGACCATGGTTTGTAAAAAGCGGGTAAGAAAAGGTGCGAATGCCCGAAAATGTATGATCAAAAGAGGGAGCGGAGGTGTTCGGCTGCAAGAAGGTGTGAATGTACACCCATAATTACTGAAAAATGGGTAAGAAAAGGTGCGAATGCCCAACTATACATAATCAAAAGCAGGAGTGGATGTGTTCGGCTCCAAGAAGGGTTGAATGTCTGACCATAGTTTGTAAAAAGCAGGTAAGAAAAGGTTTGACTGCCCGAACATACACCATCAAAAGAGGGAACGGAGGTGTTCCGCTGTAAGAAGGTGTGAATGTCCAAACATAGTTGGTAAAAAGCGGGTAAGAAAAGGTTAAAATACCCGACTGTACACAATCAATAGCGGGAGCGGAGTTGTTCGGCTACTAAAAGATGTGAAAGTCCGACTATGGTTTGTAAAAAGCGGGTAAGAAAAGGTGCTAATGCCCGACAATGGTGGTCATATTTGAGTTTAAGTTTTTTGAAACACAGCCTCATTCCTCAATTATATTCATATTAGTATAAACAGAACCAACATTGATCAATGAGTTTAACCTCAGTGAAACCCAGCCTCATTCCTCAATTATATTCATATTCATATAAACAGAACCAACATTGATCACAAAGCTGAACCTCAGTGAAACCCAGCCTCATTCATCAATTATATTCATATTAATAGAAACAGAACCAACATTGATCAATGAGTTTAACCTCATTGAAACCCAGCCTCATTCCTCAATTAAATTCATATTAATATAAACAGAACCAACATTGATCACAAAGCTGAACCTCAGTGAAAGCAGCATCATTCATCAATTATATTCATATTAATAGAAACAGAAAAAACAATGACAACAAAGCTGAACCTCATTGAAACCCAGCCTCATTCATCAGTTATCTTCATATTAATATAAACAGAACCAACATTGATCACAAAGCTTTACCTCAGTGAAACCCAGCCTCATTCATCAATTATATTCATATTAACATAAATAGAACCAACATTGATCAATGAGTTTAACCTCAGTGAAACCCAGCCTCATTCCTCAATTATATTCATATTCATATAAACAGAAGCAACATTGATCACAAAGCTAAACCTCAGTGAAACCCAGCCTCATTCATCAATTATATTCATATTAATATAAACAGAACCAACATTGATCAATGAGTTTAACCTCATTGAAACCCAGCCTCATTCCTCAATTAAATTCATATTAATATAAACAGAACCAACATTGATCACAAAGCTGAACCTCAGTGAAAGCAGCATCATTCATCAATTATATTCATATTAATAGAAACAGAAAAAACAATGACAACAAAGCTGAACCTCATTGAAACCCAGCCTCATTCATCAGTTATCTTCATATTAATATAAACAGAACCAACATTGATCACAAAGCTTTACCTCAGTGAAACCCAGCCTCATTCATCAATTATATTCATATTAACATAAATAGAACCAACATTGATCAATGAGTTTAACCTCAGTGAAACCCAGCCTCATTCATCAATCATATTCATATTAATATAAAAAGAACCAACATTGATAAATAAGTTTAAGTTTTTTGAAACACAGCCTCATTCCTCAATTATATTCATATTAGTATAAAGAGAACCAACATTGATCAATGAGTTTAACCTCAGTGAAACCCAGCCTCATTCCTCAATTATATTCATATTCATATAAACAGCACCAACATTGATCACAAAGCTGAACCTCAGTGAAACCCAGCCTCATTCATCAATTATATTCATATTAATAGAAACAGAACCAACATTGATCAATGAGTTTAACCTCATTGAAACCCAGCCTCATTCCTCAATTATATTCATATTCATATAAACAGAACCAACATTGATCACAAAGCTGAACCTCAGTGAAACCCAGCCTCATTCATCAATTATATTCATATTAATATAAACAGAACCAACATTGATCAATGAGTTTAACCTAGTTGAAACCCAGCCTCATTCCTCAATTATATTCATATTAATATAAACAGAACCAACATTGATCACAAAGCTGAACCTCAGTGAAAGCAGCATCATTCATCAATTATATTCATATTAATAGAAACAGAAAAAACATTGACCACAAAGCTGAACCTCATTGAAACCCAGCCTCATTCCTCAATTATACTCATATTAATATAAACAGAATCAACATTGATCACAAAGCTTAAACTCATTGAAACCCAGCCTCATTCATCAATTATATTCATATTAATATAAACAGAACCAACATTGATCAATGAGTTTAACCTCATTGAAACCCAGCCTCATTCCTCAATTATATTCATATTAATATAAACAGAACTAACATTGATCACAAAGCTGAACCTCAGTGAAAAGCAGCCTCATTCATCAGTAATATTCATATTAATATAAACAGAACCAACATTGATCACAAAGCTGAACCTCAGTGAAACCCAGCCTCATTCATCAATTATATTCATATTAATATAAACAGAACCAACATTGATCACAAAGCTGAACCTCAGTGAAACCCAGCCTCATTCATCAATAATATTCATATTAATATAAACAGAACCAACATTGACCACAAAGCTGAACCTCATTGAAACCCAGCCTCATTCATCAATTATATTCATATTAATATAAACAGAATCACCATTGATCACAAAGCTTAAACTCAGTGAAACCCAGCCTCATTCATCAATTATATTCATATTAATATAAACAGAACCAACATTGATCAATGAGTTTAACCTCAGTGAAACCCAGACTCCATCCCATTGGGCATTATACTGCGACAGTTCTGCCCACTATTACCGACCTGGGACCCGACCCAGCACTGGTTGGTTCCATCATCACTGTACTGCCAGCGGGCATGTCACTTGACCGCTGCAATTTACCCCATACCAGGTGCTCGGTCAGCGGCTCCAGCGCAATAGCTCTTTTCGTCTTAACAGTACCTACTTTGTCTGGCAGATCCTCAGTGTACTTCTCCATCCCAGCCAACAGGCTAAACAGCTTTCTCTCAGGGATGCTCCCATCTGTAGGAGTGGAGGAGCCCCCAGTCTGCTCACTCTGTTTTGACTTCAACTGGTGAACCAAGCAGTGCAGGATATTACTGCCCAAAATTATGTCATCACTCTGGCCATCAACTACCAGAGTCGGGACGATCATTCTGCAGCCGTATATCCCCACCTATAGCTCACACATACCAGATGGAACCGTTTTGGAACCACTGACTACATCAGTGGGGTCCAAAACGTTTCCTTTCAGTACATTACTTTCACACAGTCGTGGGATTACCGTGGAGCTCAATGTACAGACCATTGAACCACTGTCTATCATGGCTCTCACCGGTAGTTTACCACCCAACATAACAGTCTCATAAAACAGGTCATCATGTGATTTTAATCTCTGAGTGTATTGGAGAACCGGTCTACGTCCCAGGTCTCTCTCCTCACATACACTCCTGTAGACCGACTCCAAATCATGGTCATTCTCAGTACACACAGGGGGCTCGTTCTCTGGCCACACATTTTCCCCCTCTGAACGTAGGCCATCTAGTTTCCTTTCAGCCGAGCTGCTGCGCTTGTGCCCGTCTGGCTGCTGGGTGGGGCTCCGGGACAGGCCACACGCGTATGGTCAGGTGAGTAGCAGGCGAAACACAACCGGTTCACCCTGCAATGGTAGTGTGTCGTGTGTTCCCCATCACCACAGATGACACAGGGAACCACGGTTCTCCTCCTCGGCGCCGGACTCTGGCAAGCCTGAGATCCCACTCCTCCCCACATCTCACTTCTACGAGGCCGCTGGTCCAGCACCTGCTCCAACATGCTCACGATGCGGTCGAGCCGGTCTGAGTCAGCAGAGCGTCCTACTTCAGGCGGCTGCACCGAAACCACAGCCTGTTATACCTGCTGCACGCATGATTTCACTTCCTGCTGCTGCTGATGTGTGGGTGCTGGGGTGAGCACTCTGACTCGAGGCACCCGTGCACTGTCCCCACAGTGCTCCACAAGTCGCTCATGCACCTCTGTGACAGACCACTGGGACAGGGGTTTACATTTGAAAATCAGTGAGAGTTCTGGGTCAGGGCAGTGTCTAACGAACATGGCCGTCAAGACACGGGGCAAACCCTCGGATGACTTACTGTCTCTTAAGACAGTCCTCTGTTACGTCCATTGCTCTGTTTAGTCGTAGCCAGTAATCAAAGGGATCCTCACCCTCCTTCGGTAATGTGGCATACAAAATCAGCCAGAGGCATTCCAGAAGAAACTGTGTCGCTGAAGTGCTGCTTCAGAATCTCAAAGATGGGTTCTGGGCCTCCAGACAGGGATACTTGCGGCCTACTACGAACACCCACTCTAACGACATCCCGTGCCCTCCCACTGAGCTTATTCAGCACCTCCTCAGCCTGTTCAGCAGCTGGAACCCCCTTCTTCTTCAGGTACACCATCATCATTTCCTCCCACTCCTGAAACAGTGTGTCCATCACGACCATCGCCTTTAAACCCAACAGGCTCTTTAGCCTCAGATCTTATCACTACATTTAATAATGATGGATCTATAACGGTGTTACCAGCAGGACCCACAGAGCTATTCCCCAGCCCATTACCCAAACGAGACTCTAGGCATGCAGCGATGGTCTCACCTATGGAGAGGCCAATCTGCGTGGCCACACCAGCCAGGTAATTGCTCGATGCTTCCCCCCCTGGCGGAACTGGCGCTTGCCATCCGTCATGCTTCAAGTCCCCAGAAGCACCATCAGCCCCTCCCAGGTTCCTGACACTGAATCCTGGAGTAGATGCCCCTGGAGAGAGCAAGAATGTAGCTCTGCCCCTGCCGACCCAAGGAAGTGGGGTAGATGTCACTGAACCCCTCCCTCTTCCAAAAAACATGTTATTGTCCATCATGTACACACAATACAGTACCTTCAAATATACACAGTCAATGATCAATAAAAAAAATTTTTTTTTTTTTTTTTTTTAAATATTCACACTAAGTCAAACGACTCTGAATATATCAACAATGTTCATTAACAACCTGGACTGCCTAACCATACAGTCATCAGTAGGATACACCACCATTTAAAAGTCGAAGCTGCTGGAGATCGCTGCATCCAGAATGACACACTCACACTCCTCAAAGCCGCCGCGAACTGCAGCGCACCACTCTGTCCCCACGTGGTGTAATGTGTGACTACACCTGACGCAGACAGTTGACGTAGACTTGACCAATGAACATGGGACTCCGTTCCCGCCACCGATTGTCTAGCAGTCTTTGATCTCGCCGCACCGCGCTCAACTGCACGGCCTGGCTCTGCCCGCAGCAACAGCTCAAAGGAATAGACGGACCCGACGACCCAACTCGACGAAGAAAGAAGCTAAACGGGTCACGGCACCAGTGTAACCATGCCAGCCCTTGGTACTGGTAGGTTCAGTTCTCTTTAATGATAACCTGCGTTGTGTTTTGTTAGCAATTGAGACTTGTTGGTTTCGCCTGCACCGGCCGTTTATTCTCTCCTGTATAACACACGCGAGAATGCTCGTCAGACACGGTTAACTCACACAAGCTCGGGCGCATCCGTCGCAATACTGACATATACACAATGAACAAAATACACATTTACCTGTATAACACACGCGAGAATGCTGGTCAGACACGGTTAACTCACAGAAGCTGCAGAGGAATGGAAATACTTAATAAAGGTAAGTAGCCAACATACCACACACAACAACAATAAACGCAAGTGGAATGACAACCGTTACATGAACGTCCAACCAAAGTTTTAAAAAAAGCAGTTAAGAAAAGAGCTGTCCGGGAGCGGAGTTGTTCGGCTGTGAGTAGGTGTGAATCTCCGACCATAATTGCTGAAAAATGTGTTAGAAAAGGTAAGAATGCCGGTCCATACATGATCAAAACAGGGAGCGGAGGTGGTTCAGCTGAAAGAAGGTGTGAATGTCCGACTAAAGTTCAAATATATTAACAAAAGTGGGAGGCGAGGTCTTCGGATGAGAGTGGTTCAGAATTTCCAACCATAATCTAAAAAAAGGTGTGATAGAACACTAAAAGGTGGAGCGGAAGTGTTCGGATGCAAGAAGGTGTGAATGTCCGACTATATTTGGTGAAAAGCAGGTGAAGCAAGGTCTGAATGCCCAACCTTACATCATCAAAAGCGAGATCAGAGGTGTTTGGCTGCAAGAAGGCCATAGTTTGCCAAAAGCGGGTAAGGTGCGAATGACCGACTAAATATCAACAAAAGTGGGGGCGGAGGTCTTCGGATGCAAGTGGGTGTGCATATCCCACCATAAGAGTATGGTGGAGAGGAAGCTGTGAATGGCCGACCATAGTTTGCAAAAAGCGGGTGAGAAAAGGTGCGAATGTCCAACCATACATGATCAAAACAGGAAGCGGAGGTGATTTCCTATACTGCAAAATACAACGTTGTTCTTTGTTGAAATCGATCTAGACATTGATAAATATGAAGGACAAAGCAGTTTTCACTTGGTTTGAGTGAAGGAATTAATTTTATACATAAAATCCCAAATCATGCAGAACGTATGAAAATAAGCGTATTCTCGGATTCCTGATCCTTCAGTGTTGCTCTTTCTTCTACTGCAAAATACAATGTTGTTCTTTGTTGAAGTCGATCTAGACATTGATAAATATTAAGGACAAAGCAGTTTTAACTTGGTTTAAGCGAAGGAATTCACTTTATACATAAAATCCCAAATCATGCAGAACGTATGAAAAGAAGCTTATTCTCGGATTCCTAAAACTTTTGATTTGCTCTTTCTTTTACTGCAAAGTACAACGTTGTTTTTTTTGTTTAAATCCATCTACACATTGACAAATATGAACGTAAAAGCCGTTTTAACATAGTTTGGGTGAAGGAATTCATTTTATAGATACAATCCCAAATCATGCAGAACTCCTCAAAAGGGGCGTATGGCTTAATCACAAGTGTGGTTCTTTGTCATTCAGGGTAATATGAGGAAGTTTATGTTTGAAATATATGTAGAAATGGGTACATTTGAAGGACAAAGCAGTTTTAACATAGTTTGAGTGAAAGAATTAATTTTAAAACAAAATCCCAATACATGCAGAACTCATGAAAAGCTTATTCTCGGATTCCTGATCCTTCAATGTTGCTCTTTCTTATATTGCAAAAAACAACGTGGTTTTGTTTTGTTTAAATCTATCTCGACATTGATAAATATGGAAGGACAAAGCAGTTTTAACTTAGTTTGAGTGAAGGAATTCATTTTATAGCAAAATCCGAAATCGTGCAGAACTCATGAAAGCAAGCTTATACTCGGATTCCTGAAACTTTAGATTTGCTCTTTCTTTTACTGCAAAGTACAACGTTGTTTTTTTTGTATAAATCTTTCTAGACATGGTAAATATGAAGGACAAAGCAGTTTTAACATAGTTTGAGTGAAGGAATTCATATTATAGCAAAATCCCAAACCATGCAGAACGTATGAAAATAAGCTTATTCTCGGATTCCTGATCCTAGAGTGTTGCTCTTTCTTCTACTGCAAAATACAATGTTGTTCTTTGTTGAAGTCGATCTAGACATTGATAAATATGAAGTTAAAAGCAGTTTTAACATAGTTTGAGTGAAGGAATTAATTTTATAGTAAAATCCCAAATCATGCAGAACTCCTCAAAAGGGGCGTATGGCTTAATCACATTGCCGGCAGTAAGTCGGATACGTTTCCGGTGAGAGTTGGACTCCGTCAGGGCTGCCTTTGTCACCGATTCTGTTCCTAACTTTTATGGACAGAATTTCTAGGCGGAGCCAGGGCGTTGAGGGTGTCCGATTTGGCGACCTCAGAATCGGGTCTCTGCTTTTTGCAGACGATGTGGTTCTGTTAGCGTCGTCAGGCCGTGACCTTCAGCTCTCACTGGAGCGATTCGCAGCCGAGTGTGAAGCGGCTGGGATGAGAATCAGCTCCTCCAAATCCGAGACCATGGTTCTCAGCCGGAAAAGGGTGGAATGCTCTCTCCGGGTCGGGAATGAGATCCTTCCCCAAGTGGAGGAGTTCAAGTATCTCGGGGTCTTGTTCACGAGTGAGGGACGAATGGAGCGGGAGATTGACGGGCGGATCAGTGCGGCGTCTGCAGTATTGCGGGCTCTGCACCGACCCGTCGTTGTGAAGAGGGAGCTGAGCCAGAAGGCGAAGCTCTCTATTTACTGGTTTCTACGTTCCCATCCTCACTTATGGTCATGAGTTGTGGGTAGTGACCGAAAGAACGAGATCGCGAATACAAGCGGCCGAAATGGGTTTCCTCCGCAGGGTGTCTGGGCTCTCCGTTAGAGATAGGGTGAGAAGCTCAGTCATCCGGGAGGGGCTCGGAGTAGAACCGCTGCTCCTCCGCATTGAGAGGAGTCAGATGAGGTGGCTCGGGCATCTGGTTAGGATGCCTCCTGGACGCCTCCCTGGGGAGGTGTTCCGGGCACGTCCCACTGGGAGGAGACCCCGGGGAAGACCCAGGACACGTTGGAGAGACTATGTCTCTCGGCTGGCCTGGGAACACCTCGGGGTCCCCCCGAAAGAGCTGGAGGAAGTGGCCGGGGACAGAGACGTCTGGGTTTCTCTGCTCAAGCTGCTGCCCCCGCGACCCGACCCCCGGATAAGCGGCAGATGATGGATGGATGGATGGATGGATGGATGGATGGATGAATCACAAGTGTGGTTCTTTCTGAAGAAGTTTATGCTTGAAATGTATACATATGAAGGACAAAGCTGTTTTAACATAGTTTGAGTGAAGGAATTCATTTTAAAACAAAATCCCAACACATGCAGAACTCATGGAAAGCTTATTCTCGGGTTCCTGTTCCTTCAGTGTTGCTCTATCTTATATTGCAACGTTGTTTTTTGTTGAAATCTATCTAGACATTGATAAATACCAGCCGAAAATCTCTGCTACCGCTTTTGATAATTTGTGGTTGGGCATTCTTACCTTTTCTTACCCGCTTTTTACAAATTATGATCTGACATTCACACCTACTTGTAGTCGAACACCTTCTCTCCCGCTTATGATCATGTGCGGTTTGATATTCAAACATTTTCTTTCATGTTTTCTAGCAATTATTGATGGACATTCAGACCGTCTTACAGCGGAGCACCTCCGCTCCCGCTTTTGATAGTGTATATTTTGGCATTCGAACTTTTTCTTACCCGCTTTTTACAAACTATGGTCGGACATTCAAACCTTCTTGTAGCTAAACACATCCACTCCCGCTTATGATCATGTGCGGATTGATATTCGAAAATTTTCTTTCATGTTTTCAAGCAATTATTGATGGACATTCAGAACTTCTTGCAGCTGAACTCCTCCGCTCCCGCTTTTGATAGTGTATAGTCGGGCTTTCGGTTTTTACAAATTTGAACCTTTTCTTACCCGCTTTTTACAAACTATGGTCGGACATTCAGACCTTCTTGACGCCGAAAACCTCCGCTCCCTCTTTTGATCATACATTGTCGGGCATTCGCACCTTTTCTTACCCGCTTTTTAAAAACCACGGTCGGACATTCACACCTACTTACAGCGGAACACCTCCGCTCCCTCTTTTGATGGTGTATGTTCGGGCATTCAAACCTTTTCTTACCCGCCTTTTACAAACTATGCTCGGACATTCAAACCTTCTTGTAGCCGAACACATCCACTCCTGCTTTTGATGATATATGGTTGGGCATTCGAACCTACTTGTTGCCCGCTTTTCATTAATTATGGGTGGACATTCACACCTTCTTGCAGCTGAACACCTCCGCTCCCTCTTTTGATCATACATTGTCGGGCATTCGCACCTTGTCTTACCCGCTTTTTACAAACTATAGTCAGACATTCACACCTTGCAGCTGAACCACCTCCGCTCCCTGTTTTGATCATGTATGGTCTGCCAATACTACCTTTTCTTAACCGTTTGTGAGTAATTATGGCTGGACATTCACACCTACTTGCAGTCGAACAGCTCTTCTCCCGCTTTTGATTATGTTTTGTTGGATATTCAAACCTTTTCTTAACTGCTTTTTACAAACTTTGGTTGGACGTTCACACCTTCTGGCAGCCGAACACCTCCGCTCCCGCTTTTGATTATGTTTGGTTGGATATTCAAACCTTTTCCTACCCGCTTTTTACAAACTTTGGTTGGACGTTCACACCTTCTTGTAGCCGAACAACTCCGCTCCCGCTATTGATTGTGTACAGTCGGGTATTTTAACCTTTTCTTACCCGCTTTTTACCAACTATGGTTGGAACTTCACACCGTCTTACAGCGGAACACCTCCGCTCCCTCTTTTGATGGTGTATGTTCGGGCATTTGAACCTTTTCTTACCCGC
Source organism: Leuresthes tenuis (assembly GCF_036924035.1). Classification (NCBI taxonomy): domain Eukaryota; kingdom Metazoa; phylum Chordata; class Actinopteri; order Atheriniformes; family Atherinopsidae; genus Leuresthes; species Leuresthes tenuis. The sequence goes on from NW_027325369.1 coordinate 8,464,079, forward strand.
TTTTTACAAACTATGGTTGGACATTCAAACCTTCTTGTAGCCGAACACATCCACTCTCGCTTATGATCATGTGCGGTTTGATATTCGAAAATTTTCTTTCATGTTTTCTAGCAATTATTGATGGACATTCAGACCTTCTTGCAGCTGAACTCCTCTGCTCCCGCTTTTGATGATGTATAGTCTGGCTTTCGAGCCTTTTCTTCCCCGGTTTTTACAAATTATGGTTGGACATTCAGACCTTCTTGCAGCTGAAAACCTCCGCTCCCTCTTTTGATCATACATTGTTAGGCATTCACACCTTTTCTTACCCGCTTTTTACAAACCATGGTTGGACTTTCACACCTTCTTGTAGCCGAACACATCCGCTCCCGCTATTGATTGTGTAAAGTCGTGTATTTTAACCTTTTCTTACTCGCTTTTTCCCAACTAGGTCGGACATTCACACCTTCTTACAGCGGAACACCTCCGCTCCCTCTTTTGATGGTGTGTGTTCGGGCATTCGAACCTTTTCTTACCCGCTTTTTACAAACTATGCTCGGACATTCAAACCTTCTTGTAGCCAAACACATTCACTCCTGCTTTTGATGATGTATGGTTGGGCATTCGAACCTACTTGTTGCCCGCTTTTCATTAATTATGGTTGGACATTCGCACCTTTTCTCACCCGCTTTTTGCAAACTATGGTCGGCCATTCACAGCTTCCTCTACACCATACTTATATGGTGGGATATGCACACCCACTTATATCCGAAGACCTCCACCCCCACTTTTGTTGATATTTAGTCGGTCATTTGCACCTTACCCGCTTTTGACAAACTATGGCCTTCTTGCAGCCAAACACCTCTGATCTCGCTTTTGATGATGTAAGGTTGGGCATTCAGACCTTGCTTCACCTGCTTTTCACCAAATATAGTCGGACATTCACACCTTCCTGCAGCCGAACACTTTCCACTCCACCTTTTAGTGTTCTATCACACCTTTTTTTCACCGCATTTTATAGATTATGGTTGGAAATTCTCAACCACTCTCATCCGAAGACCTCTCCTCCCGCTTTTGTTAATATATTTAAACTTTAGTCGGACATTCACACATTCTTGCAGCTGAACCACCTCCGCTCCCTGTTTTGATCATGTATGGTCTGCCAATACTACCTTTTCTTAACCGTTTGTGAGTAATTATGGCTGGACATTCACACCTTCTTGTAGCCGAACACCTCCACTCCTGCTTTTGATGATGTATGGTTGGGCATTTGCACCTTTTATTACCCATTTTTCAGGAATTATGGGTGGACATTCACACCTTCTTGCAGCTGAACACCTTATGATCATGTGCGGTTTGATATTCGAACATTTTCTTTCATGTTTTCTAGCAATTATTGATGGACATTCAGACCGTCTTACAGCGGAGCACCTCCGCTCCCGCTTTTGATAGTGTATATTTTGGCATTCGAACCTTTTCTTACCCGCTTTTTACAAACTATGGTCGGACATTCAAACCTTCTTGTAGCCGAACACATCCACTCCCGCTTATGATCATGTGCGGATTGATATTCGAAAATTTTCTTTCATGTTTTCAAGCAATTATTGATGGACATTCAGACCTTCTTGCAGCTGAACTCCTCCGCTCCCGCTTTTGATGGTGTATAGTCGGGCATTCGGTTTTTACAAATTGTGGTTGGACATTCAGACCTTCTTGACGCCGAAAACCTCCGCTGCCTCTTTTGATCATATATTGTCGGGCATTCGCACCTTTTCTTACCCGCTTTTTAAAAACCATGGTCGGACATTCACACCTACTTACAGCGGAACACCTCCGCTCCCTCTTTTGATGGTGTATGTTCGGGCATTCAAACCTTTTCTTACCCGCCTTTTACAAACTATGCTCGGACATTCAAACCTTCTTGTAGCCGAACACATCCACTCCTGCTTTTGATGATATATGGTTGGGCATTCGAACCTACTTGTTGCCCGCTTTTCATTAATTATGGGTGGACATTCACACCTTCTTGCAGCTGAACACCTCCGCTCCCGCTTTTGATCATACATTGTCGGGCATTCGCACCTTGTCTTATCCGCTTTTTACAAACTATAGTCAGACATTCACACCTTGCAGCTGAACCACCTCCGCTCCCTGTTTTGATCATGTATGGTCTGCAAATACTACCTTTTCTTAACCGTTTGTGAGTAATTATGGCTGGACATTCACACCTACTTGCAGTCGAACAGCTCTTCTCCCGCTTTTGATTATGTTTTGTTGGATATTCAAACCTTTTCTTAACTGCTTTTTACAAACTTTGGTTGGACGTTCACACCTTCTTGCAGCCGAACACCTCCGCTCCCGCTTTTGATTATGTTTGGTTGGATATTCGAACCTTTTCTTAATTGCTTTTTACAAACTTTGGTTTGTTGTCACACCTTCTTGTAGCCGAACACATCCACTCCTGCTTTTGATGATGTATGGTTGGGCATTCGCACCTTTTTTTTACCCGCTTTTTACAAACCATGGTTGGACTTTCACACCTTCTTGTAGCCAATCAACTCCGCTCCCGCTATTCATTGTGTACAGTCGGGTATTTTAACCTTTTCTTACCCGCTTTTTACCAACTATGGTCGGACATTCACACCTTCTTACAGCGGAACACCTCCGCTCCCTCTTTTGATGGTCTATGTTCGGCCATTCAAACCTTTTCTTACCCGCCTTTTACAAACTATGCCCGGACATTCAAACCTTCTTGTAGCCGAATACATCCACTCCTGCTTTTGATGATGTATGGTTGGGCATTCCAACCTAATAATTGCCCGCTTTTCATTAATTATGGGTGGACATTCACACCTTGTCGCAGCCAAACACCTCCGCTCCCTGTTTTGATCATGTATGGTTGGACATTCACACCTTTTCCCACCCGCTTTTTGCAAACTATGGTCGGCCATTCACAGCTTCCTCTCCACCATAGTTGTATGGTGGGATATTCACACCTACTTGACCTCCGCCCCCACTTTGGTTGATATTTAGTCGGTCATTTGCACCTTACCCGCTTTTGGCAAACTATGGCCTTCTTGCAGCCAAACACCTCTGATCTCGCTTTTGATGATGTAAGGTTGGGCATTCAGACCTTGCTTCACCTGCTTTTCACCAAATATAGTCGGACATTCACACCTTCTTGCATCCGAACACTTCCGCTCCACCTTTTAGTGTTTTATCACACCTTTTTTTTCACCGCATTTTATAGATTATGGTTGGAAATTCTCAACCACTCTCATCCGAAGACCTCTCCTCCCGCTTTTGTTAATATATTTGAACTTTAGTCGGACATTCACACCTTCTTTCAGCTGAACCACCTCCGCTCCCTGTTTTGATCATGTATGGACCGGCATTCTTACCTTTTCTAACACATTTTTCAGCAATTATGGTCGGAGATTCACACCTACTCACAGCCGAACAACTCCGCTCCCGGACAGCTCTTTTCTTAACTGCTTTTTTAAAACTTTGGTTCATGTAATGGTTGTCATTCCACTTGCGTTTATTGTTGTTGTGTGTGGTATGTTGGCTACTTACCTTTATTAAGTATTTCCATTCCTCTGCAGCTTCTGTGAGTTAACCGTGTCTGACCAGCATTCTCGCTTGTGTTATACAGGTAAATGTGTATTTTGTTCATTGTGTATATGTCAGTATTGCGACGGATGCGCCCGAGCTTGTGTGAGTTAACCGTGCCTGACCAGCATTCTCGCGTGTGTTATACAGGAGAGAATAAACGGCCGGTGCAGGCGAAACCAACAAGTCTCAATTGCTAACAAAACACAACGCAGGTTATCATTAAAGAGAACTGAACCTGCCAGTACCAAGGGCTGGCATGGTTACACTGGTGCCGTGACCCGTTTAGCTTCTTTCTTCGTCGAGTTGGGTCGTCGGGTCCGTCTATTCCTTTGAGCTGTTGCTGCGGGCAGAGCCAGGCCGCGCAGTTGAGCGCGCTGCGGCGAGATCAAAGACTGCTAGACAATCGGTGGCGGGAACGGAGTCCCATGTTCATTGGTCAAGTCTACGTCAACTGTCTGCGTCAGGTGTAGTCACACATTACACCACGTGGGGACAGAGTGGTGCGCTGCAGTTCGCGGCGGCTTTGAGGAGTGTGTGTCATTCTGGATGCAGCGATCTCCAGCAGCTTCGACTTTTTAATGGTGGTGTATCCTACTGATGACTGTATGGTTAGGCAGTCCAGGTTGATAATGAACATTGTTGATATATTCAGAGTCGTTTGACTTAGTGTGAATATTTAAAAAAAAAAAAAAAAAGTTTATTTTATTGATCATTGACTGTGTATATTTGAAGGTACTGTATTGTGTGTACATGATGGACAATAACATGTTTTTTGGAAGAGGGAGGGGTTCAGTGACATCTACCCCACTTCCTTGGGTCGGCAGGGGCAGAGCTACATTCTTGCTCTCTCCAGGGGCATCTACTCCAGGATTCAGTGTCAGGAACCTGGGAGGGGCTGATGGTGCTTCTGGGGACTTGAAGCATGACGGATGGCAAGCGCCAGTTCCGCCAGGGGGGGAAGCATCGAGCAATTACCTGGCTGGTGTGGCCACGCAGATTGGCCTCTCCATAGGTGAGACCATCGCTGCATGCCTGGAGTCTCGTTTGGGTAATGGGCTGGGGAATAGCTCTGTGGGTCCTGCTGGTAACACTGTTATAGATCCATCATTATTAAATGTAGTGATAAGATCTGAGGCTAAAGAGCCTGTTGGGTTTAAAGGCGATGGTCGTGATGGACACACTGTTTCAGGAGTGGGAGGAAATGATGATGGTGTACCTGAAGAAGAAGGGGGTTCCAGCTGCTGAACAGGCTGAGGAGGTGCTGAATAAGCTCAGTGGGAGGGCACGGGATGTCGTTAGAGTGGGTGTTCGTAGTAGGCCGCAAGTATCCCTGTCTGGAGGCCCAGAACCCATCTTTGAGATTCTGAAGCAGCACTTCAGCGACACAGTTTCTTCTGGAATGCCTCTGGCTGATTTTGTATGCCACATTACCGAAGGAGGGTGAGGATCCCTTTGATTACTGGCTACGACTAAACAGAGCAATGGACGTAACAGAGGACTGTCTTAAGAGACAGAGTAAGTCATTCGAGGGTTTGCCCCGTGTCTTGACGGCCATGTTCGTTAGACACTGCCCTGACCCAGAACTCTCACTGATTTTCAAATGTAAACCCCTGTCCCAGTGGTCTGTCACAGAGGTGCATGAGCGACTTGTGGAGCACTGTGGGGACAGTGCACGGGTGCCTCGAGTCAGAATGCTCACCCCAGCACCCACACATCAGCAGCAGCAGGAAGTGAAATCATGCGTGCAGCAGGTATAACAGGCTGTGGTTTCGGTGCAGCCGCCTGAAGTAGGACGCTCTGCTGACTCAGACCGGCTCGACCGCATCGTGAGCATGTTGGAGCAGGTGCTGGACCAGCGGCCTCGTAGAAGTGAGATGTGGGGAGGAGTGGGATCTCAGGCTTGCCAGAGTCCGGCGCCGAGGAGGAGAACCGTGGTTCCCTGTGTCATCTGTGGTGATGGGGAACACACGACACACTACCATTGCAGGGTGAACCGGTTGTGTTCCGCCTGCTACTCACCTGACCATACGCGTGTGGCCTGTCCCGGAGCCCCACCCAGCAGCCAGACGGGCACAAGCGCAGCAGCTCGGCTGAAAGGAAACTAGATGGCCTACGTTCAGAGGGGGAAAATGTGTGGCCAGAGAACGAGCCCCCTGTGTGTACTGAGAATGACCATGATTTGGAGTCGGTCTACAGGAGTGTATGTGAGGAGAGAGACCTGGGACGTAGACCGGTTCTCCAATACACTCAGAGATTAAAATCACATGATGACCTGTTTTATGAGACTGTTATGTTGGGTGGTAAACTACCGGTGAGAGCCATGATAGACAGTGGTTCAATGGTCTGTACATTGAGCTCCACGGTAATCCCACGACTGTGTGAATGTAATGTACTGAAAGGAAACGTTTTGGACCCCACTGATGTAGTCAGTGGTTCCAAAACGGTTCCATCTGGTATGTGTGAGCTATAGGTGGGGATATACGGCTGCAGAATGATCGTCCCGACTCTGGTAGTTGATGGCCAGAGTGATGACATCATTTTGGGCAGTAATATCCTGCACTGCTTGGTTCACCAGTTGAAGTCAAAACAGAGTGAGCAGACTGGGGGCTCCTCCACTCCTACAGATGGGAGCATCCCTGAGAGAAAGCTGTTTAGCCTGTTGGCTGGGATGGAGAAGTACACTGAGGATCTGCCAGACAAAGTAGGTACTGTTAAGACGAAAAGAGCTATTGCGCTGGAGCCGCTGACCGAGCACCTGGTATGGGGTAAATTGCAGCGGTCAAGTGACATGCCCGCTGGCAGTACAGTGATGATGGAACCAACCAGTGCTGGGTCGGGTCCCAGGTCGGTAATAGTGGGCAGAACTGTCGCAGTATAATGCCCAATGGGATGGAGTCTGGGTTTCACTGAGGTTAAACTCATTGATCAATGTTGGTTCTGTTTATATTAATATGAATATAATTGATGAATGAGGCTGGGTTTCACTGAGTTTAAGCTTTGTGATCAATGGTGATTCTGTTTATATTAATATGAATATAATTGATGAATGAGGCTGGGTTTCAATGAGGTTCAGCTTTGTGGTCAATGTTGGTTCTGTTTATATGAATATGAATATAATTGATGAATGATGCTGCTTTCACTGAGGTTCAGCTTTCTGATCAATGTTGGTTCTGTTTATATTAATATGAATATAATTGAGGAATGAGGCTGGGTTTCAACTAGGTTAAACTCATTGATCAATGTTGGTTCTGTTTATATTAATATGAATATAATTGATGAATGAGGCTGGGTTTCACTGAGGTTCAGCTTTGTGATCAATGTTGGTTCTGTTTATATGAATATGAATATAATTGAGGAATGAGGCTGGGTTTCACTGAGGTTAAACTCATTGATCAATGTTGGTTCTGTTTATATTAATATGAATATAATTGAGGAATGAGGCTGGGTTTCAATGAGGTTAAACTCATTGATCAATGTTGGTTCTGTTTCTATTAATATGAATATAATTGATGAATGAGGCTGGGTTTCACTGAGGTTCAGCTTTGTGATCAATATTGGTGCTGTTTATATGAATATGAATATAATTGAGGAATGAGGCTGGGTTTCACTGAGGTTAAACTCATTGATCAATGTTGGTTCTCTTTATACTAATATGAATATAATTGAGGAATGAGGCTGTGTTTCAAAAAACTTAAACTTATTTATCAATGTTGGTTCTTTTTATATTAATATGAATATGATTGATGAATGAGGCTGGGTTTCACTGAGGTTAAACTCATTGATCAATGTTGGTTCTCGTTATACTAATATGAATATAATTGAGGAATGAGGCTGTGTTTCAAAAAACTTAAACTTATTTATCAATGTTGGTTCTTTTTATATTAATATGAATATGATTGATGAATGAGGCTGGGTTTCACTGAGGTTAAACTCATTGATCAATGTTGGTTCTATTTATGTTAATATGAATATAATTAATGAATGAGGCTGGGTTTCACTGAGGTAAAGCTTTGTGATCAATGTTGGTTCTGTTTATATTAATATGAAGATAACTGATGAATGAGGCTGGGTTTCAATGAGGTTCAGCTTTGTTGTCATTGTTTTTTCTGTTTCTATTAATATGAATATAATTGATGAATGATGCTGCTTTCACTGAGGTTCAGCTTTGTGATCAATGTTGGTTCTGTTTATATTAATATGAATTTAATTGAGGAATGAGGCTGGGTTTCAATGAGGTTAAACTCATTGATCAATGTTGGTTCTGTTTATATTAATATGAATATAATTGATGAATGAGGCTGGGTTTCACTGAGGTTCAGCTTTGTGATCAATGTTGCTTCTGTTTATATGAATATGAATATAATTGAGGAATGAGGCTGGGTTTCACTGAGGTTAAACTCATTGATCAATGTTGGTTCTATTTATGTTAATATAAATATAATTGATGAATGAGGCTGGGTTTCACTGAGGTAAAGCTTTGTGATCAATGTTGGTTCTGTTTATATTAATATGAAGATAACTGATGAATGAGGCTGGGTTTCAATGAGGTTCAGCTTTGTTGTCATTGTTTTTTCTGTTTCTATTAATATGAATATAATTGATGAATGAGGCTGGGTTTCACTGAGGTTCAGCTTTGTGATCAATGTTGGTTCTGTTTATATGAATATGAATATAATTGAGGAATGAGGCTGGGTTTCACTGAGGTTAAACTCATTGATCAATGTTGGTTCTGTTTATACTAATATGAATATAATTGAGGAATGAGGCTGTGTTTCAAAAAACTTAAACTCAAATATGACCACCATTGTCGGGCATTAGCACCTTTTCTTACCCGCTTTTTACAAACCATAGTCGGACTTTCACATCTTTTAGTAGCCGAACAACTCCGCTCCCGCTATTGATTGTGTACAGTCGGGTATTTTAACCTTTTCTTACCCGCTTTTTACCAACTATGTTTGGACATTCACACCTTCTTACAGCGGAACACCTCCGTTCCCTCTTTTGATGGTGTATGTTCGGGCAGTCAAACCTTTTCTTACCTGCTTTTTACAAACTATGGTCAGACATTCAACCCTTCTTGGAGCCGAACACATCCACTCCTGCTTTTGATTATGTATAGTTGGGCATTCGCACCTTTTCTTACCCATTTTTCAGTAATTATGGGTGTACATTCACACCTTCTTGCAGCCGAACACCTCCGCTCCCTCTTTTGATCATACATTTTCGGGCATTCGCACCTTTTCTTACCCGCTTTTTACAAACCATGGTCGGACTTTCACACCTTTTAGTAGCCGAACAACTCTGCACCCGCTACTGATTGTGTACAGTCGGGTATTTTAACCTTTTCTTACCCGTTTTTTACCAACTATGGTCGGACATTCACACCTTCTTACAGCGGAACACCTCCGCTCCCTCCTTTGATGGTGTATGTTCGGGCATTCGAACCTTTTCTTACCCGCTTTTTACAAACTATGGTCAGACGTTCAAACCTTCTTGTAGCCGAACATATCCACTCCTGCTTTTGATGATGTATGGTTGGGCATTCGAACCTACTTGTTGCCCGCTTTTCATTAATTATGGGTGGACATTCACACCTTGTCTCAGCCAAACACCTCCGCTCCCTGTTTTGATCATGTATGGTTTGACATTCGCACCTTTGCTTACCCTCTTTTTATACTGATTGCTCAAGATTAAGTTGTTCTTTCTCAAACTACAAATTTTTTTTAATTGTTGAAACTTGATTTGAAGTGGATAAATAAGGAACACAAACAGTTTTAAGTCAGGCTGATAGCAATTAATTTTATAGCAAAATCTGTATTTCGTCATTTGTCGAGAGATGCTTATTGCTGAAGTTCTTTCTCATTCTACAAAGTACAACGTTGTTTATCATTGAAACTTGATTAGACATGAATAAATATGAAGGACAAAGCAGTCTTAACTTGGTTTGAGTTAAGGAATTCGTTTTATAGGAGAATCCGAATTTGTGCATAACTCGTAAAATAGAGCTTATTTTCGGATTCCTGAAGAATGAGTCTGGTTCTTTCTCATAATACAAAGTTTGTTGTTTATTGTTGAAACTTCATCAGACCGTTTGATATAGTCGGACTCACCTCGACGCACGGCTTGGGATCTGGAACCAGTACTCTTGAGAGGGGTTGGACTCTCTTCCACTCTAGAGTTGCCCGTGGTGAGAGGCGCAGAGCAGGTGTGGGCATACTTATTGCCCCCCGGCTGTGTGCCAGTACATTGGGGTTTACCCCAGTGAACGAGAGGGTAGCCTGCTGTTTGTGCCTATGCGCCAAACAGCAGTTCAGAGTACCTACCCTTTTTGGAGTCTCTGGGGGAGGCACTGGAGAATGCTCCTACCGGAGACTCCCTCATTCTGCTGGGGGACTTCAATGCTCACGTGGGCAATGACAGTGAGACCTGGAGGGGTGTGATTGGGAGGATCGGGGGGCCCCCCGATCTGAATCAGAGTGGTGTTATGTTGTTGGACTTCTGTGCCAGTCATAGACTGTCCATAACGAACACCATGTTCAGGCATAAGGGTGTCCATATGTGCACTTGGCACCAGGACACCCTTGGCCGCAGTTCGATGATCGACTTTGTGGTTGTATCATCGGACTTGCGGCCGTATGTCCTGGACACTCGGGTGAAGAGAGGGGCGGAGCTGTCAACTGATCACCTGGTGGGGGAGGATGCCGATCAGACCTGGCAGGCCCAAACGTATTGTGAGGGTCTGCTGGGAGCGTTTGTCAGAATCCCCCGTCAGAAGGAGCTTTAACTCCCACCTCCGGCAGAGCTTCAACCATATTTGAGGTGGGGGACATTGAGTCCGAATGGGCCATGTTCCGTGACTCCATTGCCGAGGCAGCTGGTCGGAGTTGTGGCCGTAAGGTGGTCGGTGCCTGTCGTGGCGGCAACCCTCGAACCTGCTGGTGGACACCAGTGGTGAGGGAAGCCGTCAAGCTGAAGAAGGAGTCCTATCGGGCCTTTTTGGCCAGTGGGACCCTGGAAGAAGCTGATAGGTACCGACGGGCCAGACGGGCCACGGCTTCGGCGGTTGCTGAGTCAAAAACTCGGGCCTGGGAGGAGTTCGGTGAGACCATGGAGAACGATTTCCGGACGGCCTCGAAAAGATTCTGGTCCACCATCCGGCATCTCAGGGGTGGGGAAGCGGCTCACAGTCAACACTGTTTACAGTGGGGACGGGGCTTTGCTGACCTCAACTAGGGATGTTGTGAGTCGGTGGGGGGAGTACTTCGAGGAACTCCTCAATCCTACCAACACGTGCTCGGATGAGGCAGAGTCGGAGAGCTCGGAGACGGGGCCTCCCATTTCTGGGGCTGAGGTTGCCGAGGTGGTTAAAAAGCTCCTCGGTGGCAAGGCCCCGGGGGTGGATGAGGTCCGTCCTGAGTTTCTCAAGGCTCTGGATGTTGTAGGGCTGTCTTGGCTGACACGCCTCTGCAGTATTGCGTGGACATCGGGGACAGTGCCTCTGGACTGGCAGATTGGGGTGGTGGTCCCCCTCTTTAAAAAGGGGGACCGGAGGGTGTGTTCCAACTATAGGGGTATCACACTCCTCAGCCTCCCTGGTAAGGTCTATTCGGGGGTATTGGAGAGGAGGATCCGTCGGATAATCGAGCCTCGGATTCAGGAGATGCAGTGTGGCTTTCGTCCTGGCCGTGGAACAGTGGACCAGCTCTATACCCTCGGCAGGATCCTGGAGGGTGCATGGGAGTTCGCCCAACCAGTCTACATGTGTTTTGTGGACTTGGAGAAAGCGTTCGACCGTGTCCCTCGTGGAGTCCTGTGGGGGGTGCTCCGGGAATATGGAGTGCCGGACCCCTTGATAGGGGCCGTTCGGTCTCTGTATGACCGGTGCCAGAGTTTGGTCCGCATTGGGCTGCCCTTTGTCACCGATTCTGTTCCTAACTTTTATGGACAGAATTTCTAGGCGGAGCCAGGGCGTTGAGGGTGTCCCATTTGGCGACCTCAGAATCGGGTCTCTGCTTTTTTGCAGATGATGTGGTTCTGTTAGCGTCGTCAGGCCGTGACCTTCAGCTCTCACTGGAGTGATTCGCAGCCGAGTGTGAAGCGGCTGGGATGAGAATCAGCACCTCCAAATCCGAGACTATGGTTCTCAGCCGGAAAAGGGTGGAATGCTCTCTCCGGGTCGGGAATGAGATCCTTCCCCAAGAGGAGGAGTTCAAGTATCTCGGGGTCTTGTTCACGAGTGACGGACGAATGGAGCGGGAGATTGACGGGCGGATCGGTGCGGCGCCTGCAGTGTTGCAGGCTCTGCACCGACCCGTCGTTGTGAAGAGGGAGCTGAGCCAGAAGGCGAAGCTCTCTACTTACTGGTCAATCTACGTTCCCATCCTCACCTATGGTCACGAGTTGTGGGTAGTGACCGAAAGAACAAGATCGCGAATACAAGCGGCCGAAATGGGTTTCCTCCGCAGGGTGTCTGGGCTCTCCCTTAGAGATAGGGTGAGAAGCTCAGTCATCCAGGAGGGGCTCGGAGTAGAACCGCTGCTCCTCCGCATTGAGAGGAGTCAGATGAGGTGGCTCGGGCATCTGGTTAGGATGCCCCCTGGGCGCCTCCCTGGGGAGGTGTTCCGGGCACGTCCCACTGGGAGGAGACCCCGGGGGAGACCCAGGACACGTTGGAGAGACTATGTCTCTCGGCTGGCCTGGGAACGCCTCGGGGTCCCCCCGGAAGAGCTGGAGGAAGTGGCCGGGGACAGAGACGTCTGGGTTTCTCTGCTCAAGCTCCTGCCCCCGCGACCCGACCCCCAGATAAGCGGCAGATGATGGATGGATGGATGGATATATCCTCCACCAACCAGACTTACAACCCCCGACTAGGGTAGCAGAATTTCTACGCATCTGTACCCCAAAACTACTATCAAAAATATATAAATTATTGTCTAAGATAGATGACACAATGTCTCTTCCATCCTCAAAATGGGAGGCAGATTTATCCATCAGTTCTGGTCATAGCTTCTAACCACAAATATGTTTGAACACCTTCATAAAGACTCAAAATCCTAATTTACAGCTCATACAATACAAAATCCTTCATAGAACACACTATACAGGACAAAGGATGTTCAGGATGGGTCTAACACACTCAAACATCTGCTCACATTGCACAGATAACACACCTGATGATTATGCACACGCTTTGTGGTTTTCTGCGCCTGTCCAGAAGTTCTGGCTTGAAGTCTGTGAGGACCTATCAACATGGCTAAAGTGTAGCATCCCTGCATGCCCCACACTGTGCATACTGGGTGACTTAGACAACATCAACATGGAAATTAACTCAGCACACATGGTTGTCACAGTGTTATGTATCGCAAAGAAAACTATTCTCATGAACTGGAAAGCGAAGAACAATCTGTGTATTAACCAGTTTAGAAATTTTCTTTTAGATTATATTAGCATGGAAACAATGTCTGCCTCCTCAAAACATCAATTGGCTGGATTTCATTCTCTCTGGTCCCCTCTGCTTAGTTTTATCACATAGTGGTGGTGGTGGGTTGCTGGGTGATGGTGGGTCTCAGGCCTGGGCTGCTGCGACTGGTGTGACCGGGTGGTTTGTTTGTTTGTTTTTTTATGTTGTTTGTTTGTTTTTTGTAGAGGTCCTCCTGGGTGGGGTTGGGTTGAGTGGGGTGGGGCGGGATGGGTACCTTCTGGGGGTACAGTAGCTCCCGGAATATGGTCGCTGCAGGCCCCGAGCCTGGTGGATATCAGGCCCTCCTGCCCATTGTTGGCTCCCAGGTAGCGGGGATGCCTATTGCAGCCAGTCCCTGGCTGCCCTCTCTGGGGGAGAGTAGCTCCCCCGGTATATATCCCCATACCCCTCTCCCTTCTGGCTCCTGTACACAGCACACACTCACACATGAAGGGTTTTGGGGGCGTGTCTGTTCGGTGGGGTGTAGTGGATGGGGCCACGTAGGTGGTCCCCTTTGGTTGCACTCTGCAGTTCCCTGCCCCTGTTTTAATTTCACCTTAGACATTACTACTTATCAAACACACTCACACACACACATTAGGTCTTGGGGGGTGGTTACACTGAGTGGCATCTGGTGGGCGGGGCTCTTTGGATATGTAGGCTGCCCAGAGTGCCGCGCTCCCAGTTCTACAAGTTTGGCTGCCCCTCAATTTTAATTGCTCACTATTAGAAAATATTGAAGAGCCAGAAGGGTGAGGGGAGGGGTCTTCTTCGCACACCCCTGCTTCCTGGTGTCTGCTCGGGGCAGGAGGGGCCAGGAGGATTAATTAATTGTTCTGCTGGTTCGGGGTCTGTGGTGGCTGGGTGGTTGCTGGCCTCCTGGTGTGCCCGCTGCACTACACCCCAGCAGAGTCGAGGGAGGTAGGATGTGTGGATGTGTGGATGTATGGGACGTGAAAGTGTGTGTGGTAATGATTGGGCCTGGATCTGGGACTTGCTGTCGCCTGGCCTGCCTGTGTTTCTCCCGATGGGGCATCAGCGTTGCCTCTCCCCACTGCTCGCGACTTCACCCACCTGTGGGCACGTCTTGACTCCCAGGGCACTTGGCCAGGGGCGCTGGGGCAGGCGCTGACCCACTTTGTTGCTGTCTGGGGCGCTTGGCCCTCCTGGGTATTGGGTGGGGCCTCTGCCGGGGGGTTTGGGGGCGCTCGGGCTCCTGGGGCCCAGGTCCAGTGCACGGCCCATGTCTGGGCAGCTGGGGCCTGGTGGGGTCGGTGGGCTGTTACCCCTGGTTCCCGGAGTGCCTCTGCCCTATGCTTATGGGGGCTCTTTCCGGGGGCTTCCTCTGCAGTCTTCTGGGTGGATGCGTGGTTGCCCCTGCGGTGGGCTGCCTGGGTTCTGTGCTCTGTGGGGGCTGCTGGTGGCCTGGGTCTTGTGGCCCTCTCTGCCTGCTTCTGATTACTTGGGGGGGGGCTGTGGATTGTGGCCCTGTACGCTTATACACTCATAACTAAGCACGGTTATCATGTAGGTCCTGTGCCATGGGTGTTGCATGTTCTCACACACACACACACACATTCATTAGTCCAGTAGCATGGTCACTAAGCAGTTGATGTATTATCATGTCGTCTCAGGTCATCTATATCCACAGCTGTGTTATATGCGATTGCCGCTTCTTGTGCTTGTTTTTGTTTGTTTGTGTGTTTGTTTTTTCTCTGCTTGTCTGCTTTCAGGTGCTCCTGGTGGCGCTAAGGCTGGATTCCCCTCATAGGCCATGGATTGTTGTCTGTTTTGTTTTTTACAGGTGTAGCAGCTGGTTGTCTGGTTTTTGTTTCTATTTTTGTTCTGTTTCCTCTTCTTTCCTCTTCTTCTTTCCTTGTCCCCCGGTCCGGTTCAGTTCAGTTCATGTCATATATTGTAAACAGAAATAAATAAATGGGCATCAAGGGGAGCTTTACATTTATAAAACTTCCCTTGGCAAAACAAATCTGTTTGGCATCAAAGGTATTCAGACTACAATTCTTCTGACATAATGCTGAACAGGACAAGGGGGAAAAAAAGTAAAGAAGACAGTTCTGCCGAAAGCCACACCTGGTGCACACCTTTTTTAAATGATCAGAGGCAGAGTTCAACTTGTTTAAATTAAAATTGCCACACAGAGATTGGGTTTAGGCCACATGCACACAGAATGACATCAACAAATATAAGAAATATTAAACATTTACACATAGATTTTTGAATATATGTAGAGGAATGATACTTTGAAATGTGCTCATTGCGGAGTTATGATCAGTTGAGTAATGAAAGTTGAACTATTCTGGGGAAGAGGTTCTATTCCCAGCATCATGATGGACACTCCTGATATAGAAGGTTTCGCTAACACATTGGAATTGTTTTACTATTTTCATATGCATGTGCAATGAAGAATTGCTTGCTGCTGATAAATGCAAAGAAGAACAGCTTACACATAGATGCTCACATATAGGCTGCTGAATGCAATGAAGACCTTCTTATCAAGTAAAGTTCAATGTCAATGTGTAATATTCAATTAGGATTTGCAAAACAGTGAAGTTAAACAATGAATGGGTCCATAGTCGGTATGAGAAGACTACAGGAATATTTACCTGGGTGTACGTTCAAACAGAGATGAGAAAATTGCGATAAATAATTGTTTGTTTGTTTGTTAGTATGTATAGGAATGTTATGTGTATAAACTGTGTTGAGTTATAGTTACTCAGTAGTGTCTCAGTGAAACAACCGACGGGGGAAGCCTTGCGGTGACAACAAAAGCAGTGTTTTACTGATCAGTCAAGTTGCTCCAGTGTACTCCATACAAACTGGTTGGCTACTGAAGGGATAGAAAATGGGGAATACTTGTTTTAAAGCAAACAAGGAATTAGATGGGAAAAATACATGTTTTAACGGGACCCAGACAATATTAAATACTCAGACAGATGGGAGAAGAAGTGTAGTTTTGTAGGAAATCACAAAATTATTACATAGAATTAGTGAAATCAATTGAAGAATGCCTTTCTGAAGAGCTGTTTACCACAGATGAGCAGCTTTGCGACCAAGCACATTGTAGATCGCTTTACTGCCAAAATGATCTAATTTAATGGATTGGTTTAGACATGCATAACAGCATTTTAAGAACAAAGAGAGAAACAAAAAGGGACAACGCTTCATGGTGGAAGGTGATGTATAAATAACTGTGTATATGATGAAGGGGGTGGCAACACCCATTCCAAAATTTCGCCATTCCGACATCCCGCTATTCCGACATCCCACCATTCCGACATACCACCATTCCGACATACCACCATTCCGACATGCAAACGTCCCACCATTCCGACATCCCACCATTGCGACATCCCGCTATTCTGACGTTCAAATGTCCCACCATTCCGACAAGGCTTTCCGTATAAGGAAATGTGTGTTACTCAACAGGTGAGTCCCTTCTTTCTGTTCATGCAATTTATATGTTTAACACATGTTTATAGACAAGCGTTATTAAAAACACAAAGTCTCGGCAACTGGAGGAGGAGAAGCAGTCCGCGGTGGTTTTCAATCACACACTCCAATGCCACTTGTTTCAACTTCCGAAAATTTAATCCAGGAAAAAAAGGCTTACAAACATGGACCAAAACGGCTCCATAACACGCACAAGAATCCAAAAGAAACGAAAGTTAACTAAAAGAAAGCAAATAAACAGTATGAAGTGGTCAAAATTGGTTTTACGCATGCCTATGTGCGACTGGCACATGCGTCTTCGGGCTCTCCCACGTTGGTTTGTGGATGAAAGCTATATGTTCAGCTGTAATGTCATGTAAAAACAATCTCTACATGACATTTACTCCCAGGTGTGACCAGTTAGGTCCTTAAGATATCAACAGGCTGTATAAAGCTACAACCGTTGCGGCTGTGTGTTTGTGCCAAATGCGCAAAGCCCATCCGCGCTTCCCAAAATTGGAGTGAGTACTCATAAATCACGTGAATAACATGAATAAACGTTTTTACTGAATTTTGTTGTGTTTTATACGTTCTATGCTGTCATTTCTCTCTTCTCCTATTGGCAAGGCAAGGCAGAGTGCTCGCAACTGTGTCCTGTGCAGTAGCCGTGATATCTGTAATTGCAATTATTACTTTTGCATATGATGACAGCGTGCAAAAGACGCATGGGCTCTGTGGAGAGCTCCGCTCCAGCTGGCTGCTGTGACAGCTCACTGACACTGTATTTCTGCTTAATCAGTTTCAGTCTCGCCAGAGTTACATTAATATCTGTATTTTTATATTTGAAATTCAGGGGATTTTGATAATAGATTATTAAAGTTTGTTTGCGAGGCTGTGGCCTCTGCATGTGCAAAGCTTGTGCGCCAAACTTTAGGGCGTATTTGCGCCGGCATATCATTAGTGCAAAATGTTTTGGGTAAAAAATAGGCTATTAAAAGGAACTGTCGGAATGGCGGTATGTTAAAAAAAACAAAAAACATACCGCCATTCCGACCATAGGAGGAAAAAAGTGTCGGAATGGTGGGACGTTTGATAAAAAATTAAGTGTCGCCATTCCGACAATTGGAGACCCATGTCGGAATGGCGAGATGTCGGAATGGCAGCATGTAACCATGATGAAGGAGAGACCATTTGAGCAGCACAGCCATTTCACAGCACAGGGACAGCAGTCCAAGTTACAGGATCTCCCACGTGGTATCACCTGTCACATTGTGTCAAGGCATCAAAAGAAGAAAAAATCACCAAACTCAAGGACAAAAAGACAAAGACTCCGGTGAACGAAGACAGAGGACTGACAAACCAGAAATACAAAAGGATTCTCGATATCAAGATCCAGAAGAAGAGGCTAACAATGCCACGAACACTTACGATGCTGGGAATGATGCCAGCAATGAACAGAGAAGAAGATTCAGTGTCATCAATCTGCATTACGTGCCTCTAATGAGGGGGTGAATATAGAATCCTCAACGATTACAACGTCTCTGGGAACTGTGACAACAACAAGGTTTAAACCATTTTGATATATATTGTAACCTATTGTCTAAGGAATAGTGCTGAAAATGAGGTAAATCTAATCCACCACTGTCCTTGGTCTTCTGTAGGGTTTTTAAACTAATACGTGGTGGTTTGTTTTTCCACAGAAATTTGGAGATGCATGAATCTAGTGACTTAAACCAAGTAGCAGATGGTTTTATGGGGATCATTGAGAACAAATAGTTAACTTTTGGTAGTATCATCATTTTAATGGATGTAACTCTCCCCATAAGTGATATAGGTAAGGACTTCCAACGAGAGATCGTCCTCTACTGTCTTTAATAATTGCAAATAATTTAGCTTTGTTAGCTCTGAGAGCCTGGAGGAAATGTTTATGCCTAAATATCTAATATTTCCTGACTGTAAAGTGATCGCAGGTATATTATGGACCCTACAGTTAATGGGCAGAACTGTGGTCTTAGACCAGTTGATAGAGTAGTCAGAAAGTGCTGAGAATTTATTTATGAGTGTGATCGTGTGACTGAGAGACGTCTGTGAGTTCTGAAGGAAAAGTAATACATCATCAGCATAAAGACTTATTTTATGCTCAATATTTTGGGATTAATTACTCACAAACGGGTAAGAAAAGGTAGTATTGCCAGACCATACATGATCAAAACAGGGAGCGGAGGTGGTTCAGCTGCAAGGTGTGAATGTCTGACTATAGTTTGTAAAAAGCGGGTAAGATAAGGTGCGAATGCCCGACAATGTATGATCAAAAGAGGGAGCGGAGGTTTTCGGCTGCAAGAAGGTCTGAATGTCCACCCAAAATTCCTGAAAAATGGGTAAAAAAAGGGTGCGAATGCAAAACCATACATCATCAAAAGCAGGAGTGGATGTGTTCGGCTACAAGAAGATTTGAATGTCCATCAATAATTGCTTTAAAACATGAAAGAAAATTTTCGAATATCAAACCGCACATGATCATAAGCGGGAGAGGAGTTGTTCAGCTGCAAGAAGGTGTGAATGTCCACCCATAATTACTGAAAAATGGGTAAGAAAAGGTGAAAATGCCAAACCATACATCATCAAAAGCAGGAGTGGATGTGTTCGGCTACAAGAAGGTTTGAATGTCCGACCATAGTTTGTAAAAAGCGGGTAAGAAATGGTTCGAATGCCCGAACATAGACCATCAAAAGAGGGAGCGGAGGTGTTCCGCTGTAAGAAGGTGTAAATGTCCGACCATAGTTGGTAAAAAGCGGGTAAGAAAAGGTTAAAATACCCGACTGTACACAATCAATAGCGGGAGCGGAGTTGTTTGGTTACAAGAAGGTGTGAAAGTCCGACCACGGATTGTAAAAAGCGGGTAAGAAAAGGTTCGAATGCCCGAATATATACCATCAAAAGTGGAAGTGGATGTGTTCGGCTGCAAGAAGGTGTAAACGTCCAACCAAAGTTTGTAAAAAGCAGTTAAGAAAAGGTTCGAATATCCAACCAAACATAATCAAAAGCGGGAAAAGAGCTGTTCGACTGCAAGTAGGTGTGAATGTCAGATCATAATTTGCAAAAAGCTGATGAGAAAGGGTGAGAATGCCCGGCTATACACCATCAAATGCGGGAGCGGAAGTGTTTGGCTGTGAGTAGGTGTGAATGTCCGACCATAATTGCTGAAAAATGTGTTAGAAGAGACTAGAATGCCGGACAATACATCATCAAATGCGGGAGCGGAGTTGTTCGGCTGTGAGTAGGTGTGAATCTCCGAGCATAGTTTGTAAAAAGGGGGTAAGAATAGGTTCGAATGCCCGAACATACACTATCAAAACAGGGAGCTTAGGTGGCTCAGCTGCAAGGTGTGAATGTCTGACTATAGTTTGTAAATAAGGTGCGAATGCCCAACAATGTATAATCAAAAGAGGGAGCGGAGGTTTTCGGCTACAAGAAGGTTTGAATGTCCGACCATAGTTTGTAAAAAGCGGGTAAGAAAAGGTTCAAGCGCCTGACTATACACCATCAAAAGCGGGAGCAGAGGTGTTCCGCTGTAAGACGGTGTGAATGTCCGACCATATTTGGTAAAAAAGCGGGTAAGAAAAGGTTCAAATACCCGACTGTACACAATCAATAGCGGGAGAGGAGGTGTTCAGCTGCAAGAAGGTGTGAATGTCCACCCATAATTACTGAAAAATGGGTAAGAAAAGGTGCGAATGCCCAACCATACATTATCAAAAGCAGGTGTGAATGTCAGATCATAATTTGCAAAAAGCTGATGAGAAAGGGTGAGAATACCCGACTATACACCATCAAATGCGGGAGCGGAGTTGTTCGGCTGTGAGTAAGTGTGAATCTCCGACCATAATTGCTGAAAAATGTGTTAGAAAAGGTAAGAATGCCGGTCCATACATCATCAAAAGCGGGAGAGGTGGTTTTCGGCTGCAAGTAGGTGTGAATGTCCAGCCATAATTACTAACAAACGGGTAAGAAAAGGTAGTATTGCCAGACCATACATGATCAAAACAGGGAGCGGAGGTGGTTCAGCTGCAAGAAGGTGTGAATGTCCGACTAAAGTTCAAATATATTAACAAAAGCGGGAGGAGAGGTCTTCGGATGAGAGTGGTTGAGAATTTCCAACCATAATCTATAAAATGCGGTGAAAAAAAAGGTGTGATAGAACACTAAAAGGTGGAGCGGAAGTGTTCGGCTGCAAGAAGGTGTGAATGTCCGACTATATTTGGTGAAAAGCAGGTGAAGCAAGGTCTGAATGCCCAACCTTACATCATCAAAAGCGAGATCAGAGGTGTTTGGCTGCATGAAGGCCATAGTTTGCCAAAAGCGGGTAAGCTGCGAATGACCGACTAAATATCAACAAAAGGTCTTCGGATGCAACTGGGTGTGAATATCCCACCATACAAGTATGGTGGAGATGAAGCTGTGAAAAGCCGACCATAGTTGGCAAAAAGCGGGTGAAAAAAAGGTGCGAATGTCCAACCATACATGATCAAAACAGGGAGCGGAGGTGTTTGGCTGTGACAAGGTGTGAATGTCCACCCAAAACTAATGAAAAGTGGGCAACAAGTAGGTTTGAATGCCCAACCATACATCATCAAAAGCAGGAGTGGATGTGTTCGGCTACAAGAAGGTTTGAATGTCCGAGCATAGTTTGTAAAAAGCGGGTAAGAAAAGGTTCGAATGCCCAAACATACACCATCAAAAGAGGGAGCGGAGGTGTTCCGCTGTAAGAAGGTGTGAATGTCCGACCATAGTTGGTAAAAAACGGGTAAGAAAAGGTTAAAATACCCGACTGTCACAATCAATAGCGGGAGCGGATGTGTTTGGCTACAAGAATGTGTGACAGTCCGACCATGGTTTGTAAAAAACGGGTAAGAAAAGGTGCGAATGCCCGACAATGTATGATCAAAAGAGGGAGCGGAGGTTTTCGGCTACAAGAAGGTTTGAATGTCCGACCATAGTTTGTAAAAAGCGGTTAAGAAAACGTTCAAATGCCTGACTATACACCATCAAAAGCGGGAGCGG
Source organism: Leuresthes tenuis (assembly GCF_036924035.1). Lineage (NCBI taxonomy): Eukaryota > Metazoa > Chordata > Actinopteri > Atheriniformes > Atherinopsidae > Leuresthes > Leuresthes tenuis. The sequence continues at coordinate 8,485,644 of NW_027325369.1, forward strand.
AGGTGTTCCGCTGTAAGACGGTGTGAATGTCTGACCATAGTTGGTAAAAAGCGGGTAAGAAAAGGTTAAAATACCTGACTGTACACAATCAATAGCGGGAGCGGAGTTGTTCGGCTACAAGAAGGTGTGAAAGTTCAACCATGGTTTGTAAAAAGCTGGTAAGAAAAGGTTCGAATGCCCGACAATGTATGATCAAAAGAGGGAGCGGAGGTGTTCGGCTGCAAGAAGGTCTGAATGTCCAACCATAATTTGTAAAAACCGGGAAGGAAAGGCTCGAAAGCCCGACTATACACCATCAAAAGCGGGAGCAGAGTGGTTCAGCTGCAAGAAGGTCTGAGTGTCCATCAATAATTGCTTTAAAACATGAAAGAAAATTTTCGAATATCATCCGCACATGATCATAAGAAGGAGAGGATGTGTTCAGCTGCAAGAAGGTGTGAATGTCCACCCATAATTCCTGAAAAATGGGTAAAAAAAGGTGCGAATGCCCAACCATACATTATCAAAAGCAGGTGTGAATGTCAGATCATAATTTGCAAAAAGCTGATGCGAAAGGGTGAGAATGCCCGACTATACACCATCAAATGCGGGAGCGGAGGTGTTCGGCTCTGAGTAGGTGTGAATGTCCGACCATAATTGCTGAAAAATGTGTTAGAAAAGGAAAGAATGCCGGACCATACATCATCAAAAGCGAGAGAGGTGGTGTTCGGCTGCAAAAAGGTGTAAATGTTCGACTAAAGTTTGTAAAAAGCGGGTAAGACATGGTGCGAATGCCTGACAAGGTATGATCAAAAGCAGGAGCGGAGGTGTTCAGCTGCAAGAAGGTCTAAATGTCCATCAATAATTGCTAGAAAACATGAAAGAAAATTTTCGAAAATCAAAGCGCACATGATCATAAGTGGGAGAGGAGGTGTTCAGCTGCAAGAAGGTGTGAATGTCCACCCATTATTCCTGACAAATGGGTAAAAAAAAGGTGCGAATGCCCAACCATACATCATCAAAAGCAGGAGTGGATGTGTTCGGCTACAAGAAGGTGTGAACGTCCAACCAAAGTTTGTAAAAAGCAGTTAAGAAAAGGTTTGAATATCCAACCAAACATAATCAAAAGCGGGAGTATAGCTTTTCGACTGCAAGTAGGTGTGAATGTCAGATCATAATTTGCAAAAAGCTGATGAGAAAGGGTGAGAATGTCCGACTGCACACCATCAAATGCGGGAGCGTTGTTCGGCTGTGAGTAGGTGTGAATCTCCGACCGTAATTTCTGAAAAATGTGTTAGAAAAGGTAAGAATGCCGGTCCATACATCATCAAAAGCGAGAGAGGTGGTGTTCGGCTGCAAGTAGGTGTGAATGTCCAGCCATAATTACTCACAAACGGGTAAGAAAAGGTAGTATTGCCAGACCATACATGATCAAAACAGGGAGCGGAGGTGGTTCAGCTGCAAGAAGGTGTGAATGTCTCACTAAAGTTCAAATATATTAACAAAAGCGGGAGGAGAGGTCTTCGGATGAGAGTGGTTGAGAATTTCCAACCATAATCTATAAAATTCGGTGAAAAAAGGGTGTGATAGAACACTAAAAGTTGGAGCGGAAGTGTTCGGCTGCAAGAAGGTTTTAATGTCCGACTATATTTGGTGAAAAGCAGGTGAAGCAAGGTCTGAATGCCCAACCTTACATTATCAAAAGCGAGATCAGAGGTGTTTGGCTGCAAGAAGGCCATAGTTTGCCAAAAGCGGGTAAGCTGCGAATGACCAACTAAATATCAACAAAAGGTCTTCGGATGCAAGTCGGTGTGAATATCCCAACATACAAGTATGGTGGAGAGGAAGCTGTGAACAGCCGACCATAGTTTGCAAAAAGCGGGTGAGAAAAGGTGCGAATGTCCAACCATACATGATCAAAACAGGGAGCGGAGGTGTTTGGCTGTGACAAGGTGTGAATGTCCACCCAAAATTAATGAAAAGCGGGTAAAAAGTAGGTTTGAATGCCCAAGCATACATCATCAAAAGCAGGAGTGGATGTGTTCGGCTACAAGAAGGTTTGAATGTCCGAGCATAGTTTGTAAAAAGCGGGTAAGAAAAGGTTCGAATGCCCAAACATACACCATCAAAAGAGGGAGCGGATGTGTTCCGCTGTAAGGTGTGAATGTCCGACCATAGTTGGTAAAAAGTGGGTAAGAAAAGGTTAAAATACCCGACTGTACACAATCAATAGCGGGAGCGGATGTGTTTGGCTACAAGAATGTGTGAAAGTCCGACCATGGTTTGTAAAAAACGGGTAAGAAAAGGTGCGAATGCCCGACAATGTATGATCAAAAGAGGGAGCGGAGGTTTTTGGCTACAAGAAGGTTTGAATGTCCGACCATAGTTTGTAAAAAGCGGGTAAGAAAAGGTTCAAATGCCTGACTATACACCATCAAAAGCGGGAGCGGAGGTGTTCCGCTGTAAGACGGTGTGAATGTCCGACCATAGTTGGTAAAAAGCGGGTAAGAAAAGGTTAAAATACCCGACTGTACACAATCAATAGGGGGAGCGGAGTTGTTCGGCTACAAGAAGGTGTGAAAGTCCAACCATGGTTTGTAAAAAGCTGGTAAGAAAAGGTTCGAATGCCCGGATATATACCATCAAAAGCGGAAGCGGAAGTGTTCGGCTGCAAGAAGGTGTGAACGTCCGACCAAAGTTTGTAAAAAGCAGTTAAGAAAAGGTTCGAATATCCAACCAAACATAATCAAAAGCGGGAGCAGAGCTGTTCGACTGCAAGTAGGTGTGAATGTCCAGCCATAATTACTCACAAACGGGTAAGAAAAGGTAGTATTGCCAGACCATACATGATCAAAACAGGGAGCTGAGGTGGTTCAGCACCAAGGTGTGAATGTCTGACTATAGTTTGTAAAAAGCGGGTAAGATAAGGTGCGAATGCACGACAATGTATAATCAAAAGAGGGAGCAGAGGTTTTCGGCTACAAGAAGGTTTGAATGTCCGACCATAGTTTGTAAAAAGCGGGTAAGAAAAGGTTCAAATGCCTGACTATACACCATCAAAAGCGGGAGCGGAGATGTTCCGCTGTAAGACGGTGTGAATGTCCGACCATATTTGGTAAAAAGTGGGTAAGAAAAGGTTAAAATACCCGACTGTACACAATCAATAGCGGGAGCGGATGTGTTTGGCTACAAGAATGTGTGAAAGTCCGACCATGGTTTGTAAAAAACGGGTAAGAAAAGGTGCGAATGCCCGACAATGTATGATCAAAAGACGGAGCGGAGGTTTTTGGCTACAAGAAGGTTTGAATGTCCGACCATAGTTTGTAAAAAGCGGGTAAGAAAAGGTTCAAATGCATGACTATACACCATCAAAAGCGGGAGCGGAGGTGTTCCGCTGTAAGACGGTGTGAATGTCCGACCATAGTTGGTAAAAAGCGGGTAAGAAAAGGTTAAAATACCCGACTGTACACAATCAATAGGGGGAGCGGAGTTGTTCGGCTACAAGAAGGTGTGAAAGTCCAACCATGGTTTGTAAAAAGCTGGTAAGAAAAGGTTCGAATGCCCGAATATATACCATCAAAAGCGGAAGCGGAGGTGTTCGGCTGCAAGAAGGTTTGAACGTCCGACCAAAGTTTGTAAAAAGCAGTTAAGAAAAGTTTCGAATATCCAACCAAACATAATCAAAAGCGGGAGCAGAGCTATTCGACTGCAAGTAGGTGTGAATGTCCAGCCATAATTACTCACAAACGGGTAAGAAAAGGTAGTATTGCCAGACCATACATGATCAAAACAGGGAGCTGAGGTGGTTCAGCACCAAGGTGTGAATGTCTGACTATAGTTTGTAAAAAGCGGGTAAGATAAGGTGCGAATGCCCGACAATGTATAATCAAAATAGGGAGCAGAGGTTTTCGGCTACAAGAAGGTTTGAATGTCCGACCATAGTTTGTAAAAAGCGGGTAAGAAAAGGTTCAAATGCCTGACTGTACACAATCAATAGGGGGAGCGGAGTTGTTCGGCTACAAGAAGGTGTGAAAGTCCAACCATGGTTTGTAAAAAGCTGGTAAGAAAAGGTTCGAATGCCCGAATATATACCATCAAAAGCGGAAGCGGAGGTGTTCGGCTGCAAGAAGGTGTGAACGTCCGACCAAAGTTTGTAAAAAGCAGTTAAGAAAAGGTTCGAATATCCAACCAAACATAATCAAAAGCGGGAGCAGAGCTGTTCGACTGCAAGTAGGTGTGAATGTCCAGCCATAATTACTCACAAACGGGTAAGAAAAGGTAGTATTGCCAGACCATACATGATCAAAACAGGGAGCGAAGGTGGTTCAGCACCAAGGTGTGAATGTCTGACTATAGTTTGTAAAAAACGGGTAAGATAAGGTGCGAATGCCCGACAATGTTTAATCAAAAGAGGGAGCAGAGGTTTTCGGCTACAAGAAGGTTTGAATGTCCGACCATAGTTTGTAAAAAGCGGGTAAGAAAAGGTTCAAATGCCTGACTATACACCATCAAAAGCGGGAGCGGAGATGTTATGCTGTAAGACGGTGTGAATGTCCGACCATAGTTGGTAAAAAGCAGGTAAGAAAAGGTTAAAATACCCGACTGTACACAATCAATAGGAATGAATTTTATAGCAAAATCCGAAATCATGCATAACTTCGCAAAAGGAACGTATTGCTCAACCAAAGGGATGCTTCTTTCTCATTCAGGGTAATATGAGGAACTTTATGCTTTATACATTTTAGACATGGATAACTATGAAGGACAAAGCAATTTTAACTTGGTTTGAGCAAAGCAATTCATTTTATAGGAAAATCCGAAATCGTGCAGGACTCATGAAAGTAAGCTTATTCTCGGATTCCTGATCCTCCAGTGTTGCTCTTTCCTATACTGCAAAATACAGCCTTGTTCTTTGTTGAAATCGATATAGACATTGATAAATATGAAGGACAAAGCAGTTTCCACTTTGTTTGAGTGAAGGAATTAATTTTATAGCAAAATCCCAAATCAAGCAGAAAGTATGAAAATAAGCTTGTTTTCGGATTCCTGATCCTTCAGTGTTGCTATTTCTTCTACTGCAAAATACAATGTTGTTCTTTGTTGAAGTAAATCTAGACATTGATAAATATGAAGGACAAAGAAGTTTTCACTTGGTTTGAGTGAAGGAATTCATTTTATACATAAAATCCCAAATCATGCAGAACGTATGAAAATAAGCTTATTCTCGGATTCCTGATCCTTCAGTGTTGCTTTTTCTTCTACTGCAAAATACAATGTTGTTCTTTGTTGAAGTCAATCTAGACATTGATAAATATGAAGGACAAAGCAGTTTTAACTTGGTTTGAGTGAAGGAATTCATTTTATACATAAAATCCCAAATCATGCAGAACGTATGAAAATAAGCTTATTCTCGGATTACTGATCCTTCAGTGTTGCTCTTTCTTCTACTGCAAAATCCAGTGTTGTTCTTTGTTGAAGTCAATCTAGACATTGATAAATATGAAGGACAAAGCAGTTTTAACATAGTTTGAGTGAAGGCATTCATTTATAGTAAAATCAATAATCGTGCAGAACTCATGAAAATAAGCTTATTCTCGGATTCCTAAAACTTTTGATTTGCTCTTTCTTTACTGCAAAGTACAATGTTGTTCTTTGTTGAAGTCGATCTAGACATTGATAAATATGAAGGACAAAGCAGTTTTCACTTGGTTTGAGTGAAGGATTTGCAGCTGAAAACCTCCCGCTCCCGCTTTTGATTGTGTATAGTCGGGCTTTTGAGCCTTTTCTTACCCGGTTTTTAGAAATTATGGTTGGACATTCAGACCTTGCAGCCGAAGACCTCCACTCCCTCTTTTGATCATACATTGTCGGGCATTCGCACCTTGTCTTACCCGCTTTTTACAAACTATAGTCAGACATTCACACCTTGCAGCTGAACCACCTCAGCTCCCTGTTTTGGTCATGTATGGTCTGGCAATACTACCTTTCCTTACCCGTTTGTGAGTAATTATGGCTGGACATTCACACCTACTTGCAGTCGAACAGCTCTGCTCCTGCTTTTGATGGTATATATTCGGGCATTCGAACCTTTTCTTAGCAGCTTTTTACAAACCATGGTTGAACTTTCACACCTTCTTGTAGCCGAACAACTCCGCTCCCGCTATTGATTGTGTACAGTCAGGTATTTTAACCTTTTCTTACCCGCTTTTTACCAACTATGGTTGGACATTCACACCGTCTTACAGCGGAACACCTCCGCTCCCGCTATTGATGGTGTATAGTCAGGCATTTGAACCTTTTCTTACCCGCTTTTTACAAACTATGGTCGGACATTCAAACCTTCTTGTAGCCGAAAACCTCCGCTCCCTCTTTTGATCATACATTGTCGGGCATTCGCACCTTTTCTTACCCGTTTTTTACAAACCATGGTCGGACTGTCACACATTCTTGTAGCCAAACACATCCGCTCCCGCTATTGATTGTGTACAGTCGGGTATTTTAACCTTTTCTTACCCGTTTTTTACCAACTATGGTCGGACATTCACACCTTCTTACAGCGGAACACCTCCTCTCCCTCTTTTGATGGTGTATGTTTGGGCATTCGAACCTTTTCTTACCCGCTTTTTACAAACTATGCTCGGACATTCAAACCTTCTTGTAGCCGAACACATCCACTCCTGCTTTTGATGATGTATGGTTGGGCATTCAAACCTACTTGTTGCCCGCTTTTCATTAATTTTGGGTGGACATTCACACCTTGTCACAGCCAAACACCTCCGCTCCCTGTTTTGATCATGTATGGTTGGACATTCGCACCTTTTCTCACCCGCTTTTTGCCAACTATGGTCGGCTGTTCACAGCTTCCTCTCCACCATACTTGTATGGTGGGATATTCACACCCACTTGCATCCGAAGACCTTTTGTTGATATTTAGTCGGTCATTCGCAGCTTACCCGCTTTTGGCAAACTATGGCCTTCATGCAGCCAAACACCTCTGATCTCGCTTTTGATGATGTAAGGTTGGGCATTCAGACCTTGCATCACCTGCTTTTCACCAAATATAGTCGGACATTCACACCTTCTTGCAGCCGAACACTTCCGCTCCACCTTTTAGTGTTCTATCACACCTTTTTTTTCACCGCATTTTATAGATTATTTTTGGAAATTCTCAACCACTCTCATCCGAAGACCTCTCCTCCCGCTTTTGTTAATATATTTGAACTTTAGTCGGACATTCACACCTTCTTGCAGCTGAACCACCTCCGCTCCCTGTTTTGATCATGTATGGTATGGCAATACTACCTTTTTTTTACCCGTTTGTTAGTAATTATGGCTGGACATTCACACCTACTTGCAGCCGAACACCACCTCTCCCGCTTTTGATGATGTATGGACCGGCATTCTTACCTTTTCTAACACTTTTTTCAGCAATTATGGTCGGAGATTCACACTTACTCACAGCCGAACAACTCCGCTCCCGCATTTGATGGTGTATAGTCGGGCATTCTCACCCTTTCTCATCAGCTTTTTGCAAATTATGATCTGACATTCACACCTGCTTTTGATATTGTATGGTTGGGCATTCGCACCTTTTCTTACCCATTTTTCAGTAATTATGGGTGGACAATCACACCTTCTTGCAGCTGAACACCTCCTCTCCCGCTATTGATTGTGTACAGTCGGGTATTTTAACCTTTTCTTACCCGCTTTTTACCAAATATGGTCGGACATTCACACCGTCTTACAGCGGAACACCTCTGCTCTCACTTTTGATGGTTTATAGTCAGGCGCTTGAACCTTTTCTTACCCGCTTTTTACAAACTATGGTCGGACATTCAAACCTTCTTGTAGCCGAAAACCTCCGCTCCCTCTTTTGATTATACATTGTTGGGCATTCGCACCTTATTTACAAACTATAGTCAGACATTCACACCTTGCAGCTGAGCCACCTCAGCTCCCTGTTTTGATAGTGTATGTTCGGGCATTCGAACCTATTCTTACCCCCTTTTTACAAACTATGCTCGGAGATTCACACCTACTCACAGCCGAACAACTCCGCTCCCGCATTTGATGAGGTCTTGTCTAACACATTTTTCAGCAATTATGGTTGGACATTCACACCTACTCACAGCCGAACACTTCCGCTCCCGCATTTGATGGTGTATAGCCGGGCATTCTCACCCTTTCTCATCAGCTTTTTGCAAATTATGATCTGACATTCACACCTACTTGCAGTCGAACAGCTCTGCTCCCGCTTTTGATTATGTTTGGTTGGATATTCGAACCTTTTCTTAACTGCTTTTACAAACTTTGGTCGGACGTTCACACCTTCTTGCAGCCGAACACATCCACTTCCACTTTTGATGGTATATATTCGGGCATTCGAACCTTTTCTTACCCGCTTTTTACAAACCGTGGTCGGACTTTCACACCTTCTTGTAGCCAAACAACTCCGCTCCCGCTATTGATTGTGTACAGTCGGGTATTTTAACCTTTTCTTACCCGCTTTTTACCAACTATGGTTGGACATTTACACCTTCTTACAGCGGAACACCTCCGCTCCCTCTTTTGATGGTCTATGTTCGGGCATTCGAACCTTTTCTTACCCGCTTTTTACAAACTATGGTTGGACAATCAAACCTTCTTGTAGCCGAACACATCCACTCCTGCTTTTGATGATGTATGGTTGGGCATTTTCACCTTTTCTTACCCATTTTTCAGTAATTATGGGTGGACATTCACACCTTCTTGCAGCTGAACAACTCCTCTCCCGCTTATGATCATGTGCGGTTTGATATTCGAAAATTTTCTTTCATGTTTTAAAGCAATTATTGATGGACATTCAAATCTTCTTGTAGCCGAACACATCCACTCCTGCTTTTGATGATGTATGGTTTGGCATTCGCACCTATTTTTTACCCATTTTTCAGGAATTTTGGGTGGACATTCAGACCTTCTTGCAGCCGAAAACCTCTGCTCCCTCTTTTGATCATACATTGTCGGGCATTCGCACCTTATCTTACCCGCTTTTTACAAACTATAGTCAGACATTCACACCTTGCAGCTGAACCACCTTCGCTCCCTGTTTTGATCATGTATGGTCTGGCAATACTACCTTTTCTTACCCGTTTGTGAGTAATTATGGCTGGACATTCACACCTACTTGCAGTCGAACAGCTCTGCTCCCGCTTTTGATTATGTTTGGTTGGATATTCGAACCTTTTCTTAACTGCTTTTTACAAACTTTGGTCGGACGTTCACACCTTCTTGCAGCCGAACACCTCCGCTTCCGCTTTTGATGGTATATATTCGGGCATTCGAACCTTTTCTTACCAGCTTTTTACAAACCATGGTTGGACTTTCACACCTTCTTGTAGCCGAACAACTCCGCTCCCCCTATTTATTGTGTACAGTCGGGTATTTTAACCTTTTCTTACCCGCTTTTTATCAACTATGGTCGGACATTTACACCGTCTTACAGCGGAACACCTCCGCTCCCGCTTTTGATGGTGTATAGTCAGGCATTTGAACCTTTTCTTACCCGCTTTTTACAAACTATGGTTGGACATTCAAACCTTCTTGTAGCCAAAAACCTCCGCTCCCTCTTTTGATCATACATTGTCGGGCATTCGCACCTTATCTTACCCGTTTTTTACAAACTATAGTCAGACATTCACACCTTGGTGCTGAACCACCTCAGCTCCCTGTTTTGATCATGTATGGTCTAGCAATACTACCTTTTCTTACCCGTTTGTGAGTAATTATGGCTGGACATTCACACCTACTTGCAGTCGAACAGCTCTGCTCCCGCTTTTGATTATGTTTGGTTGGATATTCGAACCTTTTCTTAACTGCTTTTTACAAACTTTGGTCGGACGTTCACACCTTCTTGCAGCCGAACACCTCCGCTTCCGCTTTTGATGGTATATATTCGGGCATTCGAACCTTTTCTTAGCAGCTTTTTACAAACCATGGTTGGACTTTCACACCTTCTTGTAGCCGAACAACTCCGCTACCGCTATTGATTGTGTACAGTCGGGTATTTTAACCTTTTCTTACCCGCTTTTTACCAACTATGGTCGGACATTCATACCGTCTTACAGCGGAACACCTCCGCTCCCGCTTTTGATGGTGTATTGTCAGGCATTTGAACCTTTTCTTACCCGCTTTTTACAAACTATGGTCGGACATTCAAACCTTCTTGTAGCCAAAAACCTCCGCTCCCTCTTTTAATCATACGTTGTCGGGCATTCGCACCTTTTCTTACCCGTTTTTTACAAACCATGGTCGGACTTTCAAACCTTCTTGTAGCCCAACACATCCACTCCTGCTTTTGATGATGTATGTTTGGGCATTCGCACCTTTTCTTACCCATTTTTCAGTAATTATGGGTGGACATTCACACCTTCTTGCAGCTGAACACCTCCTCTCCCGCTTATGATGGTGTATAGTCGGGCTTTCAAGCCTTTTCTTACCCGGTTTTTACAAATTATAGTTGGACATTCAGACCTTCTTACAGCCAAAAACCTCCACTCCCTCTTTTGATCATACATTGTCGGGCATTAGCACCTTTTCTTACCCGCTTTTTACAAACCATAGTCGGACTTTCACATCTTTTAGTAGCCGAACAACTCCGCTCCCGCTATTGATTGTGTACAGTCGGGTATTTTAACCTTTTCTTACCCGCTTTTTACCAACTATGGTCGGACATTCACACCTTCTTACAGCGGAACACCTCCGCTCCCTCCTTTGATGGTGTATGTTCGGGCATTCGAACCTTTTCTTACCCGCTTTTTACAAACTATGGTCAGACGTTCAAACCTTCTTGTAGCCGAACATATCCACTCCTGCTTTTGATGATGTATGGTTGGGCATTCGAACCTACTTGTTGCCCGCTTTTCATTAATTATGGGTGGACATTCACACCTTGTCTCAGCCAAACACCTCCGCTCCCTGTTTTGATCATGTATGGTTTGACATTCGCACCTTTGCTTACCTTCTTTTTATACTGATTGCTCAAGATTAAGTTGTTCTTTCTCAAACTACAAAATTTTTTTAATTGTTGAAACTTGATTTGAAGTGGATAAATAAGGAAGACAAACAGTTTTAAGTCAGGCTGATAGCAATTCATTTTATAGCAAAATCTGTATTTCGTCATTTGTCGAGAGATGCTTATTGCTGAAGAAGTTCTTTCTCATTCTACAAAGTACAACGTTGTTTATCATTGAAACTTGATTAGACATGAATAAATATGAAGGACAAAGCAGTCTTAACTTGGTTTGAGTTAAGGAATTCGTTTTATAGGAGAATCCGAATTCGTGCATAACTCGTAAAATAGAGCTTATTTTCGGATTCCTAAAGAATGAGTCTGGTTCTTTCTCATAATACAAAGTTTGTTGTTTATTGTTGAAACTTGATCAGACCGTTAGATATAGTCGGACTCACCTCGACGCACGGCTTGGGATCTGGAACCAGTACTCTTGAGAGGGGTTGGACTCTCTTCCACTCTGGAGTTGCACGTGGTGAGAGGCGCAGAGCAGGTGTGGGCATACTTATTGCCCCCCGGCTGTGTGCCAGTACATTGGGGTTTACCCCAGTGAACGAGAGGGTAGCCTCCCTCCGCCTTGGGTGGGGGGACGAGTCCTGACTGTTGTTTGTGCCTATGCGCCAAACAGCAGTTCAGAGTACCTACCCTTTTTGGAGTCTCTGGGGGAGGCACTGGAGAATGCTCCTACCGGAGACTCCCTCATTCTGCTGGGGGACTTCAATGCTCACGTGGGCAATGACAGTGAGACCTGGAGGGGTGTGATTGGGAGGAACGGCCCCCCCGATCTGAATCAGAGTGGTGTTATGTTGTTGGACTTCTGTGCCAGTCATAGACTGTCCATAACGAACACCATGTTCAGGCATAAGGGTGTCCATATGTGCCCTTGGCACCAGGACACCCTTGGCCGCAGTTCGATGATCGACTTTGTGGTTGTATCATCGGACTTGCGGCCGTATGTCCTGGACACTCGGGTGAAGAGAGGGGCGGAGCTGTCAACTGATCACCACCTGGTGGTGAGTTGGCTCCGCTGGTGGGGGAGGATGCCGATCAGACCTGGCAGGGCCAAACGTATTGTGAGGGTCTGCTGGGAGCGTTTGTCAGAATCTCACGTCAGAAGGAGCTTTAACTCCCACCTCCAGCAGAGCTTCAACCATATTCGAGGTGGGGGACATTGAATGGGCCATGTTCCGTGACTCCATTGCCGAGGCAGCTGGTCGGAGTTGTGGCCGTAAGGTGGTCGGTGCCTGTCGTGGCGGCAACCCTCGAACCTGCTGGTGGACACCAGTGGTGAGGGAAGCCGTCAAGCTGAAGAAGGAGTCCTATCGGGCCTTTTTGGCCAGTGGGACCCTGGAAGAAGCTGATAGGTACCGACGGGCCAGACGGGCCGCGGCTTCTGGTCCACCATCCGGCGTCTCAGGGGGGGGAAGCGGCTCACAGTCAACACTGTTTACAGTGCGGACGGGGCTTTGCTGACCTCAACTAGGGATGTTGTGAGTCGGTGGGGGGAGTACTTCGAGGAACTCCTCAATCCTACCAACACGTGCTCGGAAGAGGCAGAGTCGGAGAGCTCGGAGACGGGGCCTCCCATTTCTGGGGCTGAGGTTGCCGAGGTGGTTAAAAAGTTCCTCGGTGGCAAGGCCCCGGGGGTGGATGAGGTCCGTCTTGAGTTTCTCAAGGCTCTGGATGTTGTAGGGCTGTCTTGGCTGACACGCCTCTGCAGTATCGCGTGGACATCGGGGACAGTGCCTCTGGACTGGCAGATTGGGGTGGTGGTCCCCCTCTTTAAAAAGGGGGACCGGAGGGTGTGTTCCAACTATAGGGGTATCACACTCCTCAGCCTCCCTGGTAAGGTCTATTCGGGGGTATTGGAGAGGAGGATCCGTCGGATAATCGAGCCTCGGAATAAGGAGATGCAGTGTGGCTTTCGTCCTGGCCGTGGAACAGTGGACCAGCTCTATACCCTCGGCAGGATCCTGGAGGGTGCATGGGAGTTCGCCCAACCAGTCTACATGTGTTTTGTGGACTTGGAGAAAGCGTTCGACCGTGTCCCTCGTGGAGTCCTGTGGGGGGTGCTCCGGGAATATGGAGTGCCGGACCCCTTGATAGGGGCCGTTCGGTCTCTGTATGACCGGTGCCAGAGTTTGGTCCGCATTGCCGGCAGTAAGTCGGATACGTTTCCGGTGAGAGTTGGACTCCGTCAGGGCTGCCCTTTGTCACCGATTCTGTTCCTAACTTTTATGGACAGAATTTCTAGGCGGAGCCAGGGCGTTGAGGGTGTCCCATTTGGCGACCTCCGAATCGGGTCTCTGCTTTTTGCAGATGATGTGGTTCTGTTAGCGTCGTCAGGCCGTGACCTTCAGCTCTCACTGGAGTGATTCGCAGCCGAGTGTGAAGCGGCTGGGATGAGAATCAGCACCTCCAAATCCGAGACTATGGTTCTCAGCCGGAAAAGGGTGGAATGCTCTCTCCGGGTCGGGAATGAGATCCTTCCCCAAGAGGAGGAGTTCAAGTATCTCGGGGTCTTGTTCACGAGTGACGGACGAATGGAGCGGGAGATTGACGGGCGGATCAGTGCGGCGCCTGCAGTGTTGCAGGCTCTGCACCGACCCGTCGTTGTGAAGAGGGAGCTGAGCCAGAAGGCGAAGCTCTCTACTTACTGGTCAATCTACGTTCCCATCCTCACCTATGGTCACGAGTTGTGGGTAGTGACCGAAAGAACAAGATCGTGAATACAAGCGGCCAAAATGGGTTTCCTCCGCAGGGTGTCTGGGCTCTCCCTTAGAGATAGGGTGAGAAGCTCAGTCATCCGGGAGGGGCTCGGAGTAGAACCGCTGCTCCTCCGCATTGAGAGGAGTCAGATGAGGTGGCTCGGGCATCTGGTTAGGATGCCCCCTGGGCGCCTCCCTGGGGAGGTGTTCCGGGCACGTCCCACTGGGAGGAGACCCCGGGGGAGACCCAGGACACGTTGGAGAGACTATGTCTCTCGGCTGGCCTGGGAACGCCTCGGGGTCCCCCCGGAAGAGCTGGAGGAAGTGGCCGGGGACAGAGACGTCTGGGTTTCTCTGCTCAAGCTGCTGCCCCCGCGACCCGACCCCCGGATAAGCGGCAGATGATGGATGGATGGATGGATATATCCTCCACCAACCAGACTTACAACCCCCGACTAGGGTAGCAGAATTTCTAAGCAGCTGTACCCCAAAACTACTATCAAAAATATATAAATTATTGTCTAAGATAGATGACACAATGTCTCTTCCATCCTCAAAATGGGAGGCAGATTTATCCATCAGTTCTGGTCATAGCTTCTAACCACAAATATGTTTGAACACCTTCATAAAGACTCGAAATCCTAATTTACAGCTCATACAATACAAAATCCTTCATAGAACACACTATACAGGACAAAGGATGTTCAGGATGGGTCTAACACATTCAAACATCTGCTCACATTGCACAGATAACACACCTGATGATTATGCACACGCTTTGTGGTTTTCTGCGCCTGTCCAGAAGTTCTGGCTTGAAGTCTGTGAGGACCTATCAACATGGCTAAAGTGTAGCATCCCTGCATGCCCCACACTGTGCATACTGGGTGACTTAGAAATTTTCTTTTAGATTATATTAGCATGGAAACAATGTCTGCCTCCTCAAAACATCAATTGGCTGGATTTCATTCTCTCTGGTCCCCTCTGCTTAGTTTTATCACATAGTGGTGGTGGTGGGTTGCTGGGTGATGGTGGGTCTCAGGCCCGGGCTGCTGCGACTGGTGTGACCGGGTGGTTTGTTTGTTTGCTTTTTGATGTTGTTTGTTTGTTTTTTGTAGAGGTCATCCTGGGTGGGGTTGGGTTGAGTGGGGTGGGGCGGGATGGGTACCTTCTGGGGGTACAGTAGCTCCCGGAATATGGTCGCTGCAGGCCCCGAGCCTGGTGGACATCAGGCCCTCCTGCCCATTGTTGGCTCCCAGGTAGCGGGGATGCCTATTGCAGCCAGTCCCTGGCTGCCCTCTCTGGGGGAGAGTAGCTCCCCCGGTATATATCCCCATACCCCTCTCCCTTCTGGCTCCTGTACACAGCACACACTCACACATGAAGGGTTTTGGGGGCGTGTGTGTTCGGTGGGGTGTAGTGGATGGGGCCACGTAGGTGGTCCCCTTTGGTTGCACTCTGCAGTTCCCTGCCCCTGTTTTTATTACACCTTAGACATTACTACTTATCAAACACACTCACACACACACATTAGGTCTTGGGGGGTGGTTACACTGAGTGGCATCTGGTGGGCGGGGCTCTTTGGGTATGTAGGCTGCCCCTCCTGCCGCGCTCCCAGTTCTACAAGTTTGGCTGCCCCTCAATTTTAATTGCTCACTATTGGAAAATATTGAAGAGCCAGAAGGGTGAGGGGAGGGGTCTTCTTCGCACACCCCTGCTTCCTGGTGTCTGCTCGGGGCAGGAGGGGCCAGGAGGATTAATTAATTGTTCTGCTGGTTCGGGGTCTGTGGTGGCTGGGGGGTTGCTGGCCTCCTGGTGTGCCCGCTGCAATACACCCCAGCAGAGTCGAGGGAGGTAGGATGTGTGGATGTGTGGATGTATGGGACGTGAAAGTGTGTGTGGTAATGATTGGGCCTGGATCTGGGACTTGCTGTCGCCTGGCCTGCCTGTGTTTCTCCCGATGGGGCATCAGCGTTGCCTCTCCCCACTGCTCGCGACTTCACCCACCTGTGGGCACGTCTTGACTCCCAGGGCACTTGGCCAGGGGCGCTGGGGCAGGCGCTGACCCACTTTGTGGCTGTCTGGGGCGCTTGGCCCTCTTGGGTATTGGGTGGGGCCTCTGCCGAGGGGTTTGGGGGCGCTCGGGCTCCTGGGGCCCAGGTCCAGTGCACGGCCCATGTCTGGGCGGCTGGGGCCTGGCGGGGTCGGTGGGCTGTTGCCCCTGGTTCCCGGAGTGCCTCTGCCCTATGCTTATGGGGGCTCTTTCCGGGGGCTTCCTCTGCAGTCTTCTGGGTGGATGCGTGGTTGCCCCTGCGGTGGGCTGCCTGGGTTCTGTGCTCTGTGGGGGCTGCTGGTGGCCTGGGTCTTGTGGCCCTCTCTGCCTGCTTCTGATTGCTTGGGGGGGGGCTGTGGATTGTGGCCCTGTACGCTTATACACTCATAACTAAGCACGGTTATCATGTAGGTCCTGTGCCATGGGTGTTGCATGTTCTCACACACACACACACACATTCATTAGTCCAGTAGCATGGTCACTAAGCAGTTGATGTATTATCATGTCGTCTCAGGTCATCTATATCCACAGCTGTGTTGTATGCGATTGCCGCTTCTTGTGCTTGTTTTTGTTTGTTTGTGTGTTTGTTTTTTCTCTGCTTGTCTGCTTTCAGGTGCTCCTGGTGGCGCTAAGGCTGGATTCCCCTCATAGGCCATGGATTGTTGTCTGTTTTGTTTTTTACAGGTGTAGCAGCTGGTTGTCTGGTTTTTGTTTCTATTTTTGTTCTGTTTCCTCTTCTTTCCTCTTCTTCTTTCCTTGTCCCCCGGTCCGGTTCAGTTCAGTTCATGTCATATATTGTAAACAGAAATAAATAAATGGGCATCAAGGGGAGCTTTACATTTATAAAACTTCCCTTGGCAAAACAAATCTGTTTGGCATCAAAGGTATTCAGACTACAATTCTTCTGACATAATGCTGAACAGGACAAGGGGAAAAAAAAGTAAAGAAGACAGTTCTGCCGAAAGCCAGGGATAGACCTGTTCTAAGTTCTATACTTTTTAAAAGGGGCGTGTTTATCAACTGTGGAATTAGAAGATTTACAAAAATGGTCAAGTGCTAGATCTTCATCTGGGATTTTAACAGTGTCATATAACTATTCAACAGATCAGTTAAAAAAAAGCCTGCTCATGGAGATGTTTCAGGATCTGGATACCAAGCGTGGACCTAATGTTTTCATTTTTGCAATTCTGATACAGGCTATTGAGCAGTGATAACTAACACCAAGTTCAGATACTGCGGATTTTCTACCTTTGATTTGTTAAGATTGAGCCAATCAGGGACAACCTTGAAGGATCTCTTTGGTTTTGTAGGATCTGTAATTACCTGAGAAAGGTTGATATTGGTACACACCTTTTTTAAATGATCAGAGGCAGAGTTCAACTTGTTTAAATTAAAATTGCCACACAGAGATTGGGTTTAGGCCACATGCACACAGAATGACATCAACAAATATAAGAAATATTAAACATTTACACATAGATTTTTGAATATATGTAGAGGAATGATACTTTGAAATGTGCTCATTGCGGAGTTATGATCAGTTGAGTAATGAAGGTTGAACTATTCTGGGAAAGAGGTTCTATTCCCAGCATCATGGACACTCCTGATATAGAAGGTTTCGCTAACGCATTGGAATTGTTTTACTATTTTCATATGCATGTGCAATGAAGAATTGCTTGCTGCTGATAAATGCAAAGAAGAACAGCTTACACATAGATGCTCACATATAGGCTGCTGAATGCAATGAAGACCTGCTTATCAAGTAAAGTTCAATGTCAATGTGTAATATTCAATTAGGATTTGCAAAACAGTGAAGTTAAACAATGAATGGGTCCATAGTCGGTATGAGAAGACTACAGGAATATTTACCTGGGTGTACGTTCAAACAGAGATGAGAAAATTGCGATAAATAATTGTTTGTTTGTTTGTTAGTATGTATATGAATGTTATGTGTATAAACTGTGTTGAGTTATAGTTACTCAGTAGTGTCTCAGTGAAACAACCGACGGGGGAAGCCTTGCGGTGACAACAAAAGCAGTGTTTTACTGATCAGTCAAGTTGCTCCAGTGTACTCCATACAAACTGGTTGGCTACTGAAGGGATAGAAAATGGGGAATACTTGTTTTAAAGCAAACAAGGAATTAGATGGGAAAAATACATGTTTTAACGGGACCCAGACAACATTAAATACTCAGACAGATGGGAGAAGAAGTGTAGTTTTGTAGGAAATCACAAAATTATTACATAGAATTAGTGAAATCAATTGAAGAATGCCTTTCTGAAGAGCTGTTTACCACAGATGAGCAGCTTTGCGACCAAGCACATTGTAGATCGCTTTACTGCCAAAATGATCTAATTTAATGGATTGGTTTAGACATGCATAACAGCATTTTAAGAACAAAGAGAGAAACAAAAAGGGACAACGCTTCATGGTGGAAGGTGATGTATAAAAAACTGTGTATATGATGAAGGGGGTGGCAACACCCATTCCGAAATCCCGCCATTCCGACATCCCGCTATTCCGACATCCCACCATTCCGACATACCACCATTCCGACATACCACCATTCCGACATGCAAACGTCCCACCATTCCGACATCCCACCATTGCGACATCCCGCTATTCTGACGTTCAAATGTCCCACCATTCCGACAAGGCTTTCCGTATAAGGAAATGTGTGTTACTCAACAGGTGAGTCCCTTCTTTCTGTTCATGCAATTTATATGTTTAACATGTTTATAGACAAGCGTTATTAAAAACACAAAGTCTCGGCAACTAGAGGAGGAGAAGCAGTCC
Source organism: Leuresthes tenuis (assembly GCF_036924035.1). Classification (NCBI taxonomy): domain Eukaryota; kingdom Metazoa; phylum Chordata; class Actinopteri; order Atheriniformes; family Atherinopsidae; genus Leuresthes; species Leuresthes tenuis. The sequence goes on from NW_027325369.1 coordinate 8,504,225, forward strand.
GCGGTGGTTTTCAATCACACACTCCAATGCCACTTGTTTCAACTTCCGAAAATTTAATCCAGGAAAAAAAGGCTTACAAACATGGACCAAAACGGCTCCATAACACGCACAAGAATCCAAAAGAAACGAAAGTTAACTAAAAGAAAGCAAATAAACAGTATGAAGTGGTCAAAATTGGTTTTACGCATGCCTATGTGCGTCTGGCACATGCGTCTTCGGGCTCTCCCACGTTGGTTTGTGGATGAAAGCTATATGTTCAGCTGTAATGTCATGTAAAAACAATCTCTACATGACATTTAGTCCCAGGTGTGACCAGTTAGGTCCTTAAGATATCAACAGGCTGTATAAAGCTACAACCGTTGCGCATTTGGCTGTGTGTTTGTGCCAAATGCGCAAAACCCATCCGCGCTTCCCAAAATTGGAGTGAGTACTCATAAATCACGTGAATAACATGAATAAACGTTTTTACTGCATTTTGTTGTGTTTTATACGTTCTATGCTGTCATTTCTATCTTCTCCTATTGGCAAGGCAAGGCAGAGTGCTCGCAACTGTGTCCTGTGCAGTAGCCGTGATATCTGTAATTGCAATTATTACTTTTGCATATGATGACAGCATGCAAAAGACGCATGGGCTCTGTGGAGAGCTCCGCTCCAGCTGGCTGCTGTGACAGCTCACTGACACTGTATTTCTGCTTAATCAGTTTCAGTCTCGCCAGAGTTACATTAATATCTGTATTTTTATATTTGAAATTCAGGGGATTTTGATAATAGATTATTAAAGTTTGTTTGCGAGGCTGTGGCCTCTGCATGTGCAAAGCTTGTGCGCCAAACTTTAGGGCGTATTTGCGCCGGCATATCATTAGTGCAAAATGTTTTGGGTAAAAAATAGGCTATTAAAAGGAACTGTCGGAATGGCGGTATGTTAAAAAAAACAAAAAACATACCGCCATTCCGACCATAGGAGGAAAAAAGTGTCGGAATGGTGGGACGTTTGATAAAAAATTAAGTGTCGCCATTCCGACAATTGGAGACCCATGTCGGAATGGCGAGATGTCGGAATGGCAGCATGTAACCATGATGAAGGAGAGACCATTTGAGCAGCACAGCCATTTCGCAGCACAGGGACAGCAATCCAAGTTACAGGATCTCCCACGTGGTATCACCTGTCACATTGTGTCAAGGCATCAAAAGAAGAAAAAATCACCAAACTCAAGGACAAAAAGACAAAGACTCCGGTGAACGAAGACAGAGGACTGACAAACCAGAAATACAAAAGGATTCTCGATATCAAGATCCAGAAGAAGAAGCTAACAATGCCACGAACACTTACGATGCTGGGAATGATGCCAGCAATGAACAGAGAAGAAGATTCAGTGTCATCAATCTGCATTACGTGCCTCTAATGAGGGGGTGAATATAGAATCCTCAACGATTACAACGTCTCTGGGAACTGTGACAACAACAAGGTTTAAACCATTTTGATATATATTGTAACCTATTGTCTAAGGAATAGTGCTGAAAATGAGGTAAATCTAATCCACCACTGTCCTTGGTCTTCTGTAGGGTTTTTAAACTAATACGTGGTGGTTTGTTTTTCCACAGAAATTTGGAGATGCATGAATCTAGTGACTTAAACCAAGTAGCAGATGGTTTTATGGGGATCATTGAGAACAAATAGTTAACTTTTGGTAGTATCATCATTTTAATGGATGTAACTCTCCCCATAAGTGATATAGGTAAGGACTTCCAACGAGAGATCGTCCTCTACTGTCTTTAATAATTGCACATAATTTAGCTTTGTTAGCTCTGAGAGCCTGGAGGAAATGTTTATGCCTAAATATCTAATATTTCCTGACTGTAAAGTGATCGCAGGTATATTATGGACCCTACAGTTAATGGGCAGAACTGTGGTCTTAGACCAGTTGATAGAGTAGTCAGAAAGTGCTGAGAATTTATTTATGAGTGTGATCGTGTGACTGAGAGAAGTCTGTGAGTTCTGAAGGAAAAGTAATACATCATCAGCATAAAGACTTATTTTATGCTCAATATTTTGGGATTAATTACTCACAAACGGGTAAGAAAAGGTAGTATTGCCAGACCATACATGATCAAAACAGGGAGCGGAGGTGGTTCAGCTGCAAGGTGTGAATGTCTGACTATAGTTTGTAAAAAGCGGGTAAGATAAGGTGCGAATGCCCGACAATGTATGATCAAAAGAGGGAGCGGAGGGTTTTGGCTACAAGAAGGTTTGAATGTCCGACCATAGTTTGTAAAAAGCGGGTAAGAAAAGGTTACCATACATCATCAAAAGAAGGAGTGGATGTGTTCGGCTACAAGAAGATTTGAATGTCCATCAATAATTGCTTTAAAACATGAAAGAAAATTTTCGAATATCAAACCGCACATGATCATAAGCGGGAGAGGAGTTGTTCAGCTGCAAGAAGGTGTGAATGTCCACCCATAATTACTGAAAAATGGGTAAGAAAAGGTGAAAATGCCCAACCATACATCATCAAAAGCAGGAGTGGATGTGTTCGGCTACAAGAAAGTTTGAATGTCCGACCATAGTTTGTAAAAAGCGGGTAAGAAAAGGTTCGAATGCCCGAACATAGACCATCAAAAGAGGGAGCGGAGGTGTTCCGCTGTAAGAAGGTGTAAATGTCCGACCATAGTTGGTAAAAAACGGGTAAGAAAAGGTTAAAATACCCGACTGTACACAATCAATAGGGGGAGCGGAGTTGTTTGGCTACAAGAAGGTGTGAAAGTCCGACCACGGTTTGTAAAAAGCGGGTAAGAAAAGGTTCGAATGCCCGAATATATACCATCAAAAGTGGAAGTGGATGTGTTCGGCTGCAAGAAGGTGTGAACGTCCGACCAAAGTTTGTAAAAAGCAGTTAAGAAAAGGTTCGAATATCCAACCAAACATAATCAAAAGCGGGAGCAGAGCTGTTCGACTGCAAGTAGGTGTGAATGTCAGATCATAATTTGCAAAAAGCTGATGAGAAAGGGTGAAAATGCCCGGCTATACACCATCAAATGCGGGAGCGGAAATGTTCGGCTGTGAGTAGGTGTGAATGTCCAACCATAATTGCTGAAAAATGTGTTAGAAGAGACTAGAATGCCGGACAAGACATCATCAAATGCGGGAGCGGAGTTGTTCGGCTGTGAGTAGGTGTGAATCTCCGAGCATAGTTTGTAAAAAGGGGGTAAGAATAGGTTCGAATGCCCGAACATACACTATCAAAACAGGGAGCTGAGGTGGCTCAGCTGCAAGGTGTGAATGTCTGACTATAGTTTGTAAATAAGGTGCGAATGCCCAACAATGTATAATCAAAAGAGGGAGCGGAGGTTTTCGGCTACAAGAAGGTTTGAATAGCTTGTTTGCTTTAAAACAAGTATTCCCCATTTTCTATCCCTTCAGTAGCCAACCAGTTTGTATGGAGTACACTGGAGCAACTTGACTGATCAGTAAAACACTGCTTTTGTTGTCACCGCAAGGCTTCCCCCGTCGGTTGTTTCACTGAGACACTACTGAGTAACTATAACTCAACACAGTTTATACACATAACATTCCTATACATACTAACAAACAAACAAACAATTATTTATCGCAATTTTCTCATCTCTGTTTGAACGTACACCCAGGTAAATATTCCTGTAGTCTTCTCATACCGACTATGGACCCATTCATTGTTTAACTTCACTGTTTTGAAAATCCTAATTGAATATTACACATTGACATTGAACTTTACTTGATAAGCAGGTCTTCATTGCATTCAGCAGCCTATATGTGAGCATCTATGTGTAAGCTGTTCTTCTTTGCATTTATCAGCAGCAAGCAATTCTTCATTGCACATGCATATGAAAATAGTAAAACAATTCCAATGCGTTAGCGAAACCTTCTATATCAGGAGTGTCCATCATGATGCTGGGTATAGAACCTCTTTCCTAGAATAGTTCAACCTTCATTACTCAACTGATCATAACTCCGCAATGAGCACATTTCAAAGTATCATTCCTCTACATGTATTCAAAAATCTATGTGTAAATGTTTAATATTTCTTATATTTGTTGATGTCATTCTGTGTGCATGTGGCCTAAACCCAATCTCTGTGTGGCAATTTTAATTTAAACAAGTTGAACTCTGCCTCTGATCATTTAAAAAAGGTGTGTACCAATATCAACCTTTCTCAGGTAATTACTGATCCTACAAAACCAAAGAGATCCTTCAAGGTTGTCCCTGATTGGCTCAATCTTAACAAATCAAAGGTAGAAAATCCGCAGTATCTGAACTTGGTGTTAGTTATCACTGCTCAATAGCCTGTATCAGAATTGCAAAAATGAAAACATTAGGTCCACGCTTGGTATCCAGATCCTGAAACATCTCCATGAGCAGGCTTTTTTTTAACTGATCTGTTGAATAGTTATATGACACTGTTAAAATCCCAGATGAAGATCTAGCACTTGACCATTTTTGTAAATCTTCTAATTCCATAGTTGATAAACACGCCCCTTTTAAAAAGTATAGAACTTAGAACAGGTCTATCCCTGGCTTTCGGCAGAACTGTCTTCTTTACTTTTTTTTCCCCTTGTCCTGTTCAGCATTATGTCAGAAGAATTGTAGTCTGAATACCTTTGATGCCAAACAGATTTGTTTTGCCAAGGGAAGTTTTATAAATGTAAAGCTCCCCTTGATGCCCATTTATTTATTTCTGTTTACAATATATGACATGAACTGAACTGAACCGGTCCGGGGGACAAGGAAAGAAGAAGAGGAAAGAAGAGGAAACAGAACAAAAATAGAAACAAAACCCAGACAACCAGCTGCTACACCTGTAAAAAACAAAACAGACAACAATCCATGGCCTATGAGGGGAATCCAGCCTTAGCGCCACCAGGAGCACCTGAAAGCAGACAAGCAGAGAAAAAACAAACACACAAACAAACAAAAACAAGCACAAGAAGCGGCAATCGCATACAACACAGCTGTGGATATAGACGACATGATAATACATCAACTGCTTAGTGACCATGCTACTGGACTAATGAATGTGTGTGTGTGTGTGTGAGAACATGCAACACCCATGGCACAGGACCTACATGATAACCGTGCTTAGTTATGAGTGTATAAGCGTACAGGGCCACAATCCACAGCCCCCCCCCCCCCCCCCCAAGCAATCAGAAGCAGGCAGAGAGGGCCACAAGACCCAGGCCACCAGCAGCCCCCACAGAGCACAGAACCCAGGCAGCCCACCGCAGGGGCAACCACGCATCCACCCAGAAGACTGCAGAAGAAGCCCCCGGAAAGAGCCCCCATAAGCATAGGGCAGAGGCACTCCGGGAACCAGGGGTAACAGCCCACCGACCCCGCCAGGCCCCAGCCGCCCAGACATGGGCCGTGCACTGGACCTGGGCCCCAGGAGCCCGAGCGCCCCCAAACCCCCCGGCAGAGGCCCCACCCAATACCCAGGAGGGCCAAGCGCCCCAGACAGCCACAAAGTGGGTCAGCGCCTGCCCCAGCGCCCCTGGCCAAGTGCCCTGGGAGTCAAGACGTGCCCACAGGTGGGTGAAGTCGCGAGCAGTGGGGAGAGGCAACGCTGATGCCCCATCGGGAGAAACACAGGCAGGCCAGGCAACAGCAAGTCCCAGATCCAGGCCCAATCATTACCACACACACTTTCACGTCCCATACATCCACACATCCACTCATCCTACCTCCCTCGACTCTGCTGGGGTGTAGTGCAGCGGGCACACCAGGAGGCCAGCAACCCCCCAGCCACCACAGACCCCGAACCAGCAGAACAATTAATTAATCCTCCTGGCCCCTCCTGCCCCGAGCAGACACCAGGAAGCAGGGGTGTGCGAAGAAGACCCCTCCCCTCACCCTTCTGGCTCTTCAATATTTTCTAATAGTGAGCAATTAAAATTGAGGGGCAGCCAAACTTGTAGAACTGGGAGCGCGGCACTCTGGGCAGCCTACATACCCAAAGAGCCCCGCCCACCAGATGCCACTCAGTGTAACCACCCCCCAAGACCTAATGTGTGTGTGTGAGTGTGTTTGATAAGTACTAATGTCTAAGGTGTAATTAAAACAGGGGCAGGGAACTGCAGAGTGCAACCAAAGGGGACCACCTACGTGGCCCCATCCACTGCACCCCACCGAACACACACGCCCCCAAAACCCTTCATGTGTGAGTGTGTGCTGTGTACAGGAGCCAGAAGGGAGAGGGGTATGGGGATATATACCGGGGGAGCTACTCTCCCCCAGAGAGGGCAGCCAGGGACTGGCTGCAATAGGCATCCCCGCTACCTGGGAGCCAACAATGGGCAGGAGGGCCTGATGTCCACCAGGCTCGGGGCCTGCAGCGACCATATTCCGGGAGCTACTGTACCCCCAGAAGGTACCCATCCCGCCCCACCCCACTCAACCCAACCCCACCCAGGAGGACCTCTACAAAAAACAAACAAACAACATCAAAAAACAAACAAACAAACCACCCGGTCACACCAGTCGCAGCAGCCCGGGCCTGAGACCCACCATCACCCAGCAACCCACCACCACCACTATGTGATAAAACTAATCAGAGGGGACCAGAGAGAATGAAATTCAGCCAATTGATGTTTTGAGGAGGCAGACATTGTTTCCATGCTAATATAATCTAAAAGAAAATTTCTAAACTGGTTAATACACAGATTGTTCTTCGCTTTCCAGTTCATGAGAATAGTTTTCTTTGCGATACATAACACTGTGACAACCATGTGTGCTGAGTTAATTTCCATGTTGATGTTGTCTAAGTCACCCAGTATGCACAGTGTGGGGCATGCAGGGATGCTACACTTTAGCCATGTTGATAGGTCCTCACAGACTTCAAGCCAGAACTTCTGGACAGGCGCAGAAAAACCACAAAGCGTGTGCATAATCATCAGGTGTGTTATCTGTGCAATGTGAGCAGATGTTTGAGTGTGTTAGACCCATCCTGAACATCCTTTGTCCTGTATAGTGTGTTCTATGAAGGATTTTGTATTGTATGAGCTGTAAATTAGGATTTCGAGTCTTTATGAAGGTGTTCAAACATATTTGTGGTTAGAAGCTATGACCAGAACTGATGGATAAATCTGCCTCCCATTTTGAGGATGGAAGAGACATTGTGTCATCTATCTTAGACAATAATTTATATATTTTTGATAGTAGTTTTGGGGTACAGATGCTTAGAAATTCTGCTACCCTAGTCGGGGGTTGTAAGTCTGGTTGGTGGAGGATATATCCATCCATCCATCCATCATCTGCCGCTTATCCGGGGGTCGGGTCGCGGGGGCAGCAGCTTGAGCAGAGAAACCCAGACGTCTCTGTCCCCGGCCACTTCCTCCAGCTCTTCCGGGGGGACCCCGAGGCGTTCCCAGGCCAGCCGAGAGACATAGTCTCTCCAACGTGTCCTGGGTCTCCCCCGGGGTCTCCTCCCAGTGGGACGTGCCCGGAACACCTCCCCAGGGAGGCGCCCAGGGGGCATCCTAACCAGATGCCCGAGCCACCTCATCTGACTCCTCTCAATGCGGAGGAGCAGCGGTTCTACTCCGAGCCCCTCCCGGATGACTGAGCTTCTCACCCTCTCTAAGGGTGAGCCCAGACACCCTGCGGAGGAAACCCATTTCGGCCGCTTGTATTCGCGATCTTGTTCTTTCGGTCACTACCCACAACTCGTGACCATAGGTGAGGATGGGAACGTAGATTGACCAGTAAGTAGAGAGCTTCGCCTTCTGGCTCAGCTCCCTCTTCACAACGACGGGTCGGTGCAGAGCCTGCAACACTGCAGGCGCCGCACCGATCCGCCCGTCAATCTCCCGCTCCATTCGTCCGTCACTCGTGAACAAGACCCCGAGATACTTGAACTCCTCCTCTTGGGGAAGGATCTCATTCCCGTCCCGGAGAGAGCATTCCACCCTTTTCCGGCTGAGAACCATAGTCTCGGATTTGGAGGTGCTGATTCTCATCCCAGCCGCTTCACACTCGGCTGCGAATCACTCCAGTGAGAGCTGAAGGTCACGGCCTGACGACGCTAACAGAACCACATCATCTGCAAAAAGCAGAGACCCGATTCTGAGGTCGCCAAATGGGACACCCTCAACGCCCTGGCTCCGCCTAGAAATTCTGTCCATAAAAGTTAGGAACAGAATCGGTGACAAAGGGCAGCCCTGACGGAGTCCAACTCTCACCGGAAACGTATCCGACTTACTGCCGGCAATGCGGACCAAACTCTGGCACCGGTCATACAGAGACCGAACGGCCCCTATCAAGGGGTCCGGCACTCCATATTCCCGGAGCACCCCCCACAGGACTCCACGAGGGACACGGTCGAACGCTTTCTCCAAGTCCACAAAACACATGTAGACTGGTTGGGCGAACTCCCATGCACCCTCCAGGATCCTGCCGAGGGTATAGAGCTGGTCCACTGTTCCACGGCCTGGACGAAAGCCACACTGCATCTCCTGAATCCGAGGCTCGATTATCCGACGGATCCTCCTCTCCAATACCTTACCAGGGAGGCTGAGGAGTGTGATACCCCTATAGTTGGAACACACCCTCCGGTCCCCCTTTTTAAAGAGGGGGACCACCACCCCAATCTGCCAGTCCAGAGGCACTGTCCCCGATGTCAACGCGATACTGCAGAGGCGTGTCAGCCAAGACAGCCCTACAACATTCAGAGCCTTGAGAAACTCAGGACGGACCTCATCCACCCCCGGGGCCTTGCCACCGAGGAGCTTTTTAACCACCTCGGCAACATCAGCCCCAGAAATGGGAGGCCCCGTCTCCGAGCTCTCCGACTCTGCCTCTTCCGAGCACGTGTTGGTAGGATTGAGGAGTTCCTCGAAGTACTCCCCCCACCGACTCACAACATCCCTAGTTGAGGTCAGCAAAGCCCCGTCCCCACTGTAAACAGTGTTGACTGTGAGCCGCTTCCCCCCCCCTGAGACGCCGGATGGTGGACCAAAATCTTTTCGAGGCCGTCCGGAAATCGTTCTCCATGGTCTCACCGAACTCCTCCCAGGCCCGAGTTTTTGCCTCACAACCGCCGAAGCCGTGGCCCGTCTGGCCCGTCGGTACCTATCAGCTTCTTCCAGGGTCCCACTGGCCAAAAAGGCCCGATAGGACTCCTTCTTCAGCTTGACGGCTTCCCTCACCACTGGTGTCCACCAGCAGGTTCGAGGGTTGCCGCCACGACAGGCACCGACCACCTTACGGCCACAACTCCGACCAGCTGCCTCGGCAATGGAGTCACGGAACATGGCCCATTCGGACTCAATGTCCCCCACCTCAAATATGGTTGAAGCTCTGCCGGAGGTGGGAGTTAAAGCTCCTTCTGACGGGGGATTCTGACAAACGCTCCCAGCAGACCCTCACAATACGTATGGGCCTGCCAGGTCTGATCGGCATCCTCCCCCACCAGCGGAGCCAACTCACCACCAGGTTGTGATCAGTTGACAGCTCCGCCCCTCTCTTCACCCGAGTGTCCAGGACATACGGCCGCAAGTCCGATGATACAACCACAAAGTCGATCATCGAACTGCGGCCAAGGGTGTCCTGGTGCCAAGTGCACATATGGACACCCTTATGCCTGAACATGGTGTTCGTTATGGACAGTCTATGACTGGCACAGAAGTCCAACAACATAACACCACTCTGATTCAGATCGGGGGGGCCGTTCCTCCCAATCACACCCCTCCAGGTCTCACTGTCATTGCCCACGTGAGCATTGAAGTCCCCCAGCAGAATGAGGGAGTCTCCGGTAGGAGCATTCTCCAGTGCCTCCCCCAGAGACTCCAAAAAGGGTAGGTACTCTGAACTGCTGTTTGGCGCATAGGCACAAACAACAGTCAGGACTCGTCCCCCCACCCAAAGGCGGAGGGAGGCTACCCTCTCGTTCACTGGGGTAAACCCCAATGTACTGGCACACAGCCGGGGGGCAATAAGTATGCCCACACCTGCTCTGCGCCTCTCACCACGGGCAACTCCAGATTGGAAGAGAGTCCAACCCCTCTCAAGAGTACTGGTTCCAGATCCCAAGCCGTGCGTCGAGGTGAGTCCGACTATATCTAACGGTCTGATCAAGTTTCAACAATAAACAACAAACTTTGTATTATGAGAAAGAACCAGACTCATTCTTCAGGAATCCGAAAATAAGCTCTATTTTACGAGTTATGCACGAATTCGGATTCTCCTATAAAACGAATTCCTTAACTCAAACCATGTTAAGACTGCTTTGTCCTTCATATTTATTCGTGTCTAATCAAGTTTCAATGATAAACAACGTTGTACTTTGTAGAATGAGAAAGAACTTCTTCAGCAATAAGCATCTCTCGACAAATGACGAAATACAGATTTTGCTATAAAATTAATTGCTATCAGCCTGACTTAAAACTGTTTGTCTTCCTTGTTTATCCACTTCAAATCAAGTTTCAACAATTAAAAAAATTTTGTAGTTTGAGAAAGAACAACTTAATCTTGAGCAATCAGTATAAGAAGAGGGTAAGCAAAGGTGCGAATGTCAAACCATACATAATCAAAACAGGGAGCGGAGGTGTTTGGCTGAGACAAGGTGTGAATGTCCACCCATAATTAATGAAAAGCGGGCAACAAGTAGGTTCGAATGCCCAACCATACATCATCAAAAGCAGGAGTGGATATGTTCGGCTACAAGAAGGTTTGAACGTCTGACCATAGTTTGTAAAAAGCGGGTAAGAAAAGGTTCGAATGCCCGAACATACACCATCAAAGGAGGGAGCGGAGGTGTTCCGCTGTAAGAAGGTGTGAATGTCCGACCATAGTTGGTAAAAAACGGGTAAGAAAAGGTTAAAATACCCGACTGTACACAATCAGTAGCGGGTGCGGAGTTGTTCGGCTACTAAAAGGTGTGAAAGTCGGACCATGGTTTGTAAAAAGCGGGTAAGAAAAGGTGCGAATGCCCGAAAATGTATGATCAAAAGAGGGAGCGGAGGTGTTTGGCTGCAAGAAGGTGTGAATGTACACCCATAATTACTGAAAAATGGGTAAGAAAAGGTGCGAATGCCCAACTATACATAATCATAAGCAGGAGTGGATGTGTTCGGCTCCAAGAAGGGTTGAATGTCTGACCATAGTTTGTAAAAAGCAGGTAAGAAAAGGTTTGACTGCCCGAACATACACCATCAAAAGAGGGAGCGGAGGTGTTCCGCTGTAAGAAGGTGTGAATGTCCGACCATAGTTGGTAAAAAGCGGGTAAGAAAAGGTTAAAATACCCGACTGTACACAATCAATAGCAGGAGCGGAGTTGTTCGGCTACTAAAAGATGTGAAAGTCCGACTATGGTTTGTAAAAAGCGGGTAAGATAAGGTGCGAATGCCCGACAATGTATGATCAAAAGAGGGAGCGGAGGTTTTTGGCTACAAGAAGGTTTGAATGTCTAACCATAGTTTGTAAAAAGCGGGTAAGAAAAGGTTCAAATGCCTGACTATACACCATCAAAAGCGGGAGCGGAGGTGTTCCGCTGTAAGACGGTGTAAATGTCCGACCATAGTTGATAAAAAGCGGGTAAGAAAAGGTTAAAATACCCGACTGTACACAATAAATAGGGGGAGCGGAGTTGTTCGGCTACAAGAAGGTGTGAAAGTCCAACCATGGTTTGTAAAAAGCTGGTAAGAAAAGGTTCGAATGCCCGAATATATACCATCAAAAGCGGAAGCGGAGGTGTTCGGCTGCAAGAAGGTGTGAACGTCCGACCAAAGTTTGTAAAAAGCAGTTAAGAAAAGGTTCGAATATCCAACCAAACATAATCAAAAGCGGGAGCAGAGCTGTTCGACTGCAAGTAGGTGTGAATGTCCAGCCATAATTACTCACAAACGGGTAAGAAAAGGTAGTATTGCCAGACCATACATGATCAAAACAGGGAGCGGAGGTGGTTCAGCTGCAAGGTGTGAATGTCTGACTATAGTTTGTAAAAAGCGGGTAAGATAAGGTGCGAATGCCCGACAATGTATGATCAAAAGAGGGAGCAGAGGTTTTCGGCTGCAAGAAGGTCTGAATGTCCACCCAAAATTCCTGAAAAATGGGTAAAAAATAGGTGCGAATGCCAAACCATACATCATCAAAAACAGGAGTGGATGTGTTCGGCTACAAGAAGATTTGAATGTCCATCAATAATTGCTTTAAAACATGAAAGAAAATTTTCGAATATCAAACCGCACATGATCATAAGCGGGAGAGGAGTTGTTCAGCTGCAAGAAGGTGTGAATGTCCACCCATAATTACTGAAAAATGGGTAAGAAAAGGTGAAAATGCCCAACCATACATCATCAAAAGCAGGAGTGGATGTGTTCGGCTACAAGAAGGTTTGAATGTCCAACCATAGTTTGTAAAAAGCGAGTAAGAAAAGGTTAGAATGCCCGAACATAGACCGTCAAAAGAGGGAGCGGAGGTGTTCCGCTGTAAGAAGGTGTAAATGTCCGACCATAGTTGGTAAAAAGCGGGTAAGAAAAGGTTCAAATACCCGACTGTACACAATCAATAGCGGGAGCGGAGTTGTTTGGCTACAAGAAGGTGTGAAAGTCCGACCACGGTTTGTAAAAAGCGGGTAAGAAAAGGTTCGAATGCCCGAATATATACCATCAAAAGTGGAAGTGGATGTGTTCGGCTGCAAGAAGGTGTGAACGTCCGACCAAAGTTTGTAAAAAGCAGTTAAGAAAAGGTTCGAATATCCAACCAAACATAATCAAAAGCGGGAGCAGAGCTGTTCGACTGCAAGTAGGTGTGAATGTCAGATCATAATTTGCAAAAAGCTGATGAGAAAGGGTGAGAATGCATGGCTATACACCATCAAATGCGGGAGCGGAAATGTTCGGCTGTGAGTAGGTGTGAATGTCCAACCATAATTGCTGAAAAATGTGTTAGAAGAGACTAGAATGCCGGACAAGACATCATCAAATGCGGGAGCGGAGTTGTTCGGCTGTGAGTAGGTGTGAATCTCCGAGCATAGTTTGTAAAAAGGGGGTAAGAATAGGTTCGAATGCCCGAACATACACTATCAAAACAGGGAGCTGAGGTGGCTCAGCTGCAAGGTGTGAATGTCTGACTATAGTTTGTAAATAAGGTGCGAATGCCCAACAATGTATAATCAAAAGAGGGAGCGGAGGTTTTCGGCTACAAGAAGGTTTGAATGTCCGACCATAGTTTGTAAAAAGCGGGTAAGAAAAGGTTAAAATACCCGACTGTACACAATCAATAGCGGGAGAGGAGGTGTTCAGCTGCAAGAAGGTGTGAATGTCCACCCATAATTACTGAAAAATGGGTAAGAAAAGGTGCGAATGCCCAACCATACATTATCAAAAGCAGGTGTGAATGTCAGATCATAATTTGCAAAAAGCTGATGAGAAAGGGTGAGAATGCCCGACTATACACCATCAAATGCGGGAGCGGAGTTGTTCGGCTGTGAGTAAGTGTGAATCTCAGACCATAATTGCTGAAAAAAGTGTTAGAAAAGGTAAGAATGCCGGTCCATACATCATCAAAAGCGGGAGAGGTGGTGTTCGGCTGCAAGTAGGTGTGAATGTCCAGCCATAATTACTAACAAACGGGTAAAAAAAGGTAGTATTGCCAGACCATACATGATCAAAACAGGGAGCGGAGGTGGTTCAGCTGCAAGAAGGTGTGAATGTCCGACTAAAGTTCAAATATATTAACAAAAGCGGGAGGAGAGGTCTTCGGATGAGAGTGGTTGAGAATTTCCAAAAATAATCTATAAAATGCGGTGAAAAAAAAGGTGTGATAGAACACTAAAAGGTGGAGCGGAAGTGTTCGGCTGCAAGAAGGTGTGAATGTCCTACTATATTTGGTGAAAAGCAGGTGATGCAAGGTCTGAATGCCCAACCTTACATCATCAAAAGCGAGATCAGAGGTGTTTGGCTGCATGAAGGCCATAGTTTGCCAAAAGCGGGTAAGCTGCGAATGACCGACTAAATATCAACAAAAGGTCTTCGGATGCAAGTGGGTGTGAATATCCCACCATACAAATATGGTGGAGAGGAAGCAGTGAACAGCCGACCATAGTTGGCAAAAAGCGGGTGAGAAAAGGTGCGAATGTCCAACCATACATGATCAAAACAGGGAGCTGAGGTGTTTGGCTGTGACAAGGTGTGAATGTCCACCCAAAATTAATGAAAAGCGGGCAACAAGTAGGTTTGAATGCCCAACCATACATCATCAAAAGCAGGAGTGGATGTGTTCGGCTACAAGAAGGTTTGAATGTCCGAGCATAGTTTGTAAAAAGCGGGTAAGAAAAGGTTCGAATGCCCAAACATACACCATCAAAAGAGGGAGAGGAGGTGTTCCGCTGTAAGAAGGTGTGAATGTCCGACCATAGTTGGTAAAAAACGGGTAAGAAAAGGTTAAAATACCCGACTGTACACAATCAATAGCGGGAGCGGATGTGTTTGGCTACAAGAATGTGTGACAGTCCGACCATGGTTTGTAAAAAACGGGTAAGAAAAGGTGCGAATGCCCGACAATGTATGATCAAAAGAGGGAGCGGAGGTTTTCGGCTACAAGAAGGTTTGAATGTCTGACCATAGTTAGTAAAAAGCGGGTAAGAAAAGGTTCAAATGCCTGACTATACACCATCAAAAGCGGGAGCGGAGGTGTTCCGCTGTAAGACGGTGTGAATGGGAGGTAGAGCCTTCAGTTATCAGGCCCCTCTCTTGTGGAATAAGCTGCCAGTAAATGTCCGGGAAGCAGACACCCTTTCCACTTTTAAGATTAGGCTTAAAACTTTTCTTTTCGATAAAGCTTATAGTTAGGGATGGCTCAGGTAATCCTAAAACATCCCATAGTTAAGCTGCTATAGGCTTAGACTGCTGGGGGACCTCATCTGTCACACCTTTCCTCACTTTGCTCTCTTTTTAATTTTTAATTTCAAAATTGATTTTATGTACATGTGACATTATTGTGGTTATTAACCTATGTTTCCCTGTTCCAACAGATATCCTTTGAATGGCGTTATGGTGTTTTTCCCCCTCTTTTCCCTCTTTTCTGTCTTCTCAAACCCCAGCTGGTCGAGGCGGATGGCCACCCTTCCTGAGTCTGGTTCTGCCAGAGGTTTCTTCCTGTTAAAAGGGAGTCGTTCCTTTCCACAGTTGCCACAGGCACGCTCAGGATGGGAGATTGGACTGAAGACACATTTCGGTGCAATCTGTTGGTTTCCTTAGCTAGGATATTAATTTTTTGAATTAGCTCTATATGAATTAATTGGATTATGATTACAATGAATTGAATTCCAATTGGCTTGAATTGGACTATATTACTTAAGTGCCTTGAGATGACAATTGTTGTAATCTGGCGCTATATAAATAAAATTGAATTGAATTGAATTGAATTGAATTGAATGTCCAACCATAGTTGGTAAAAAGCGGGTAAGAAAAGGTTAAAATACCTGACTGTACACAATCAATAGCGGGAGCGGAGTTGTTCGGCTACAAGAAGGTGTGAAAGTTTAACCATGGTTTGTAAAAAGCTGCTAAGAAAAGGTTCGAATGCCCGAATATATACCATCAAAAGCGGGAGCAGAGCTGTTCGACTGCAAGTAGGTGTGAATGTCCAGCCATAATTACTCACAAACGGGTAAGGAAAGGTAGTATTGCCAGACCATACATGATCAAAACAGGGAGCTGAGGTGGTTCAGCTGCAAGGTGTGAATGTCTGACTATAGTTTGTAAAAAGCGGGTAAGACAAGGTGCGACTGCCCGACAATGTATGATCAAAAGAGGGAGTGGAGGTCTTCGGCTGCAAGGTCTGAATGTCCAACCCTAATTTCTAAAAACCGGGTAAGAAAAGGCTCGAAAGCCCGACTATACACAATCAAAAGCGGGAGCGGGAGGTTTTCAGCTGCAAATCCTTCACTCAAACCAAGTGAAAACTGCTTTGTCCTTCATATTTATCAATGTCTAGATCGACTTCAACAAAGAACAACATTGTACTTTGCAGTAAAGAAAGAGCAAATCAAAAGTTTTAGGAATCCGAGAATAAGCTTATTTTCATGAGTTCTGCACGATTATTGATTTTACTATAAATGAATGCCTTCACTCAAACTATGTTAAAACTGCTTGGTCCTTCATATTTATCAATGTCTAGATTGACTTCAACAAAGAACAACACTGGATTTTGCAGTAGAAGAAAGAGCAACACTGAAGGATCAGTAATCCGAGAATAAGCTTATTTTCATACGTTCTGTATGATTTGGGATTTTATGTATAAAATGAATTCCTTCACTCAAACCAAGTTAAAACTGCTTTGTCCTTCATATTTATCAATGTCTAGATTGACTTCAACAAAGAACAACATTGTATTTTGCAGGAGAAGAAAAAGCAACACTGAAGGATCAGGAATCCGAGAATAAGCTTATTTTCATACGTTCTGCATGATTTGGGATTTTATGTATAAAATGAATTCCTTCACTCAAACCAAGTGAAAACTTCTTTGTCCTTCATATTTATCAATGTCTAGATTTACTTCAACAAAGAACAACATTGTATTTTGCAGTAGAAGAAATAGCAACACTGAAGGATCAGGAATCCGAAAACAAGCTTATTTTCATACTTTCTGCTTGATTTGGGATTTTGCTATAAAATTAATTCCTTCACTCAAACAAAGTGGAAACTGCTTTGTCCTTCATATTTATCAATGTCTATATCGATTTCAACAAAGAACAAGGCTGTATTTTGCAGTATAGGAAAGAGCAACACTGGAGGATCAGGAATCCGAGAATAAGCTTACTTTCATGAGTCCTGCACGATTTCGGATTTTCCTATAAAATGAATTGCTTTGCTCAAACCAAGTTAAAATTGCTTTGTCCTTCATAGTTATCCATGTCTAAAATGTATAAAGCATAAAGTTCCTCATATTACCCTGAATGAGAAAGAAGCATCCCTTTGGTTGAGCAATACGTTCCTTTTGCGGAGTTATGCATGATTTCGGATTTTGCTATAAAATTCATTCCTATTGATTGTGTACAGTCGGGTATTTTAACCTTTTCTTACCTGCTTTTTACCAACTTTGGTCGGACATTCACACCGTCTTACAGCGGAACATCTCCGCTCCCGCTTTTGATGGTGTATAGTCAGGCATTTGAACCTTTTCTTACCCGCTTTTTACAAACTATGGTCGGACATTCAAACCTTCTTGTAGCCGAAAACCTCTGCTCCCTCTTTTGATTATACATTGTTGGGCATTCGCACCTTATCTTACCCGCTTTTTACAAACTATAGTCAGACATTCACACCTTGGTGCTGAACCACCTCAGCTCCCTGTTTTGATCATGTATGGTCTGGCAATACTACCTTTTCTTACCCGTTTGTGAGTAATTATGGCTGGACATTCACACCTACTTGGAGTCGAACAGCTCTGCTCCCGCTTTTGATTATGTTTGGTTGGATATTCGAACCTTTTCTTAACTGCTTTTTACAAACTTTGGTCGGACGTTCACACCTTCTTGCAGCCGAACACATCCACTTCCACTTTTGATGGTATATATTCGGGCATTCGAACCTTTTCTTACCCGCTTTTTACAAACCGTGGTCGGACTTTCACACCTTCTTGTAGCCAAACAACTCCGCTCCCGCTATTGATTGTGTACAGTCGGGTATTTTAACCTTTTCTTACCCGCTTTTTACCAAATATGGTCGGACATTCACACCGTCTTACAGCGGAACATCTCCGCTCCCGCTTTTGATGGTGTATTGTCAGGCATTTGAACCTTTTCTTACCCGCTTTTTACAAACTATGGTCGGACATTCAAACCTTCTTGTAGCCGAAAACCTCTGCTCCCTCTTTTGATTATACATTGTCGGGCATTCGCACCTTATCTTACCCGCTTTTTACAAACTATAGTCAGACATTCACACCTTGCAGCTGAACCACCTCCGCTCCCTGTTTTGATCATGTATGGTCTGGCAATACTACCTTTTCTTACCCGTTTGTGAGTAATTAATCCCAAAATATTGAGCATAAAATAAGTCTTTATGCTGATGATGTATTACTTTTCCTTCAGAACTCACAGACGTCTCTCAGTCACACGATCACACTCATAAATAAATTCTCAGCACTTTCTGACTACTCTATCAACTGGTCTAAGACCACAGTTCTGCCCATTAACTGTAGGGTCCATAATATACCTGCGATCACTTTACAGTCAGGAAATATTAGATATTTAGGCATAAACATTTCCTCCAGGCTCTCAGAGCTAACAAAGCTAAATTATGTGCAATTATTAAAGACAGTAGAGGACGATCTCTCGTTGGAAGTCCTTACCTATATCACTTATGGGGAGAGTTACATCCATTAAAATGATGATACTACCAAAAGTTAACTATTTGTTCTCAATGATCCCCATAAAACCATCTGCTACTTGGTTTAAGTCACTAGATTCATGCATCTCCAAATTTCTGTGGAAAAACAAACCACCACGTATTAGTTTAAAAACCCTACAGAAGACCAAGGACAGTGGTGGATTAGATTTACCTCATTTTCAGCACTATTCCTTAGACAATAGGTTACAATATATATCAAAATGGTTTAAACCTTGTTGTTGTCACAGTTCCCAGAGACGTTGTAATCGTTGAGGATTCTATATTCACCCCCTCATTAGAGGCACGTAATGCAGATTGATGACACTGAATCTTCTTCTCTGTTCATTGCTGGCATCATTCCCAGCATCGTAAGTGTTCGTGGCATTGTTAGCCTCTTCTTCTGGATCTTGATATCGAGAATCCTTTTGTATTTCTGGTTTGTCAGTACTCTCTCTTCGTTCACCGGAGTCTTTGTCTTTTTGTCCTTGAGTTTGGTGATTTTTTCTTCTTTTGATGCCTTGACACAATGTGACAGGTGATACCACGTGGGAGATCCTGTAACTTGGACTGCTGTCCCTGTGCTGCGAAATGGCTGTGCTGCTCAAATGGTCTCTCCTTCATCATGGTTACATGCTGCCATTCCGACATCTCGCCATTCCGACATGGGTCTCCAATTGTCGGAATGGCGACACTTAATTTTTTATCAAACGTCCCACCATTCCGACACTTTTTTCCTCCTATGGTCGGAATGGCGGTATGTTTTTTGTTTTTTTTAACATACCGCCATTCCGACAGTTCCTTTTAATAGCCTATTTTTTACCCAAAACATTTTGCACTAATGATATGCCGGCGCAAATACGCCCTAAAGTTTGGCGCACAAGCTTTGCACATGTGGAGGCCACAGCCTCGCAAACAAACTTTAATAATCTATTATCAAAATCCCCTGAATTTCAAATATAAAAATACAGATATTAATGTAACTCTGACGAGACTGAAACTGATTAAGCAGAAATACAGTGTCAGTGAGCTGTCACAGCAGCCAGCTGGAGCGGAGCTCTCCACAGAGCCCATGCGTCTTTTGCACGCTGTCATCATATGCAAAAGTAATAATTGCAATTACAGATATCACGGCTACTGCACAGGACACAGTTGCGAGCACTCTGCCTTGCCTTGCCAATAGGAGAAGAGAGAAATGACAGCATAGAACGTATAAAACACAACAAAATTTTGTAAAAACGTTTATTCATGTTATTCACGTGATTTATGAGTACTCACTCCAATTTTGGGAAGCGCGGATGGGCTTTGCGCATTTGGCACAAACACACAGCCGCAACGGTTGTAGCTTTATACAGCCTGTTGATATCTTAAGGACCTAACTGGTCACACCTGGGAGTAAATGTCATGTAGAGATTGTTTTTACATGACATTACAGCTGAACATATAGCTTTCATCCACAAACCAACGTGGAAGAGCCCGAAGACGCATGTGCCAGACGCACATAGGCATGCGTAAAACCAATTTTGACCACTTCATACTGTTTATTTGCTTTCTTTTAGTTAACTTTCGTTTCTTTTGGATTCTTGAGCGTGTTATGGAGCCGTTTTGGTCCATGTTTGTAAGCCTTTTTTTCCTGGATTAAATTTTCGGAAGTTGAAACAAGTGGCATTGGAGTGTGTGATTGAAAACCACCGCGGACTGCTTCTCCTCCTCCAGTTGCCGAGACTTTGTGTTTTTAATAACGCTTGTCTATAAACATGTGTTAAACATATAAATTGCATGAACAGAAAGAAGGGACTCACCTGTTGAGTAACACACATTTCCTTATACGGAAAGCCTTGTCGGAATGGTGGGACATTTGAACGTCAGAATAGCGGGATGTCGCAATGGTGGGATGTCGGAATGGTGGGACGTTTGCATGTCGGAATGGTGGTATGTCGGAATGGTGGTATGTCAGAATGGTGGGATGTCGGAATAGCGGGATTTCGGAATGGCGGGATTTCGGAATGGGTGTTGCCACCCCCTTCATCATATACACAGTTATTTATACATCCCCTTCCATCATGAAGCGTTGTCCCTTTTTGTTTCTCTCTTTGTTCTTAAAATGCTGTTATGCATGTCTAAACCAATCCATTAAATTAGATCATTTTGGCAGTAAAGCGATCTACAATGTGCTTGGTCGCAAAGCTGCTCATCTGTGGTAAACAGCTCTTCAGAAAGGCATTCTTCAATTGATTTCACTAATTCTATGTAATAATTTTGTGATTTCCTACAAAACTACACTTCTTCTCCCATCTGTCTGAGTATTTAATATTGTCTGGGTCCCGTTAAAACATTTATTTTTCCCATCTAATTCCTTGTTTGCTTTAAAACAAGTATTCCCCATTTTCTATCCCTTCAGTAGCCAACCAGTTTGTATGGAGTACACTGGAGCAACTTGACTGATCAGTAAAACACTGCTTTTGTTGTCACCGCAAGGCTTCCCCCGTCGGTTGTTTCACTGAGACACTACTGAGTAACTATAACTCAACACAGTTTATACACATAACATTCCTATACATACTAACAAACAAACAAACAATTATTTATCGCAATTTTCTCATCTCTGTTTGAACGTACACCCAGGTAAATATTCCTGTAGTCTTCTCATACCGACTATGGACCCATTCATTGTTTAACTTCACTGTTTTGCAAATCCTAATTGAATATTACACATTGACATTGACCTTTACTTGATAAGCAGGTCTTCATTGCATTCAGCAGCCTATATGTGAGCATCTATGTGTAAGCTGTTCTTCTTTGCATTTATCAGCAGCAAGCAATTCTTCATTGCACATGCATATGAAAATAGTAAAACAATTCCAATGCGTTAGCGAAACCTTCTATATCAGGAGTGTCCATCATGATGCTGGGAATAAAACCTCTTTCCTAGAATAGTTCAACCTTCATTACTCAACTGATCATAACTCCGCAATGAGCACATTTCAAAGTATCATTCCTCTACATGTATTCAAAAATCTATGTGTAAATGTTTAATATTTCTTATATTTGTTGATGTCATTCTGTGTGCATGTGGCCTAAACCCAATCTCTGTGTGGCAATTTTAATTTAAACAAGTTGAACTCTGCCTCTGATCATTTAAAAAAGGTGTGTACCAATATCAACCTTTCTCAGGTTATTACTGATCCTACAAAACCAAAGAGATCCTTCAAGGTTGTCCCTGATTGGCTCAATCTTAACATATCAAAGGTAGAAAATCCGCAGTATCTGAACTTGGTGTTAGTTATCACTGCTCAATAGCCTGTATCAGAATTGCAAAAATGAAAACATTATGTCCACGCTTGGTATCCAGATCCTGAAACATCTCCATGAGCAGGCTTTTTTTTAACTGATCTGTTGAATAGTTATATAACACTGTTAAAATCCCAGATGAAGATCTAGCACTTGACCATTTTTGTAAATCTTCTAATTCCATAGTTGATAAACACGCCCCTTTTAAAAAGTATAGAACTTAGAACAGGTCTATCCCTGGCTTTCGGCAGAACGGTCTTCTTTACTTTTTTTTCCCCTTGTCCTGTTCAGCATTATGTCAGAAGAATTGTAGTCTGAATACCTTTGATGCCAAACAGATTTGTTTTGCCAAGGGAAGTTTTATAAATGTAAAGCTCCCCTTGATGCCCATTTATTTATTTCTGTTTACAATATATGACATGAACTGAACTGAACCGGACCGGGGGACAAGGAAAGAAGAAGAGGAAAGAAGAGGAAACAGAACAAAAATAGAAACAAAAACCAGACAACCAGCTGCTACACCTGTAAAAAACAAAACAGACAACAATCCATGGCCTATGAGGGGAATCCAGCCTTAGCGCCACCAGGAGCACCTGAAAGCAGACAAGCAGAGAAAAAACAAACACACAAACAAACAAAAACAAGCACAAGAAGCGGCAATCGCATACAACACAGCTGTGGATATAGATGACCTGAGACGACATGATAATACATCAACTGCTTAGTGACCATGCTACTGGACTAATGAATGTGTGTGTGTGTGTGTGAGAACATGCAACACCCATGGCACAGGACCTACATGATAACCGTGCTTAGTTATGAGTGTATAAGCGTACAGGGCCACAATCCACAGCCCCCCCCCCCCAAGCAATCAGAAGCAGGCAGAGAGGGCCACAAGACCCAGGCCACCAGCAGCCCCCACAGAGCACAGAACCCAGGCAGCCCACTGCAGGGGCAACCACGCATCCACCCAGAAGACTGCAGAGGAAGCCCCCGGAAAGAGCCCCCATAAGCATAGGGCAGAGGCACTCCGGGAACCAGGGGTAACAGCCCACCGACCCCGCCAGGCCCCAGCCGCCCAGACATGGGCCGTGCACTGGACCTGGGCCCCAGGAGCCCGAGCGCCCCCAAACCCCCCGGCAGAGGCCCCACCCAATACCCAGGAGGGCCAAGCGCCCCAGACAGCCACAAAGTGGGTCAGCGCCTGCCCCAGCGCCCCTGGCCAAGTGCCCTGGGAGTCAAGACGTGCCCACAGGTGGGTGAAGTCGCGAGCAGTGGGGAGAGGCAACGCTGATGCCCCATCGGGAGAAACACAGGCAGGCCAGGCGACAGCAAGTCCCAGATCCAGGCCCCATCATTACCACACACACTTTCACGTCCCATACATCCACACATCCACACATCCTACCTCCCTCGACTCTGCTGGTGTGTAGTGCCGCGGGCACACCAGGAGGCCAGCAACCCCCCAGCCACCACAGACCCCGAACCAGCAGAACAATTAATTAATCCTCCTGGCCCCTCCTGCCCCAAGCAGACACCAGGAAGCAGGGGTGTGCGAAGAAGACCCCTCCCCTCACCCTTCTGGCTCTTCAATATTTTCCAATAGTGAGCAATTAAAATTGAGGGGCAGCCAAACTTGTAGAACTGGGAGCGCGGCAGGAGGGGCAGCCTACATACCCAAAGAGCCCCGCCCACCAGATGCCACTCAGTGTAACCACCCCCCAAGACCTAATGTGTGTGTGTGAGTGTGTTTGATAAGTAGTAATGTCTAAGGTGTAATTAAAACAGGGGCAGGGAACTGCAGAGTGCAACCAAAGGGGACCACCTACGTGGCCCCATCCACTACACCCCACCGAACACACACGCCCCCAAAACCCTTCATGTGTGAGTGTGTGCTGTGTACAGGAGCAAGAAGGGAGAGGGGTATGGGGATATATACCGGGGGAGCTACTCTCCCCCAGAGAGGGCAGCCAGGGACTGGCTGCAATAGGCATCCCCGCTACCTGGGAGCCAACAATGGGCAGGAGGGCCTGATGTCCACCAGGCTCGGGGCCTGCAGCGACCATATTCCGGGAGCTACTGTACCCCCAGAAGGTACCCATCCCGCCCCACCCCACTCAACCCAAGCCCACCCAGGAGGACCTCTACAAAAAACAAACAAACAACATCAAAAAACAAACAAACAAACCACCCGGTCACACCAGTCGCAGCAGCCCGGGCCTGAGACCCACCATCACCCAGCAACCCACCACCACCACTATGTGATAAAACTAATCAGAGGGGACCAGAGAGAATGAAATTCAGCCAATTGATGTTTTGAGGAGGCAGACATTGTTTCCATGCTAATATAATCTAAAAGAAAATTTCTAAACTGGTTAATACACAGATTGTTCTTCGCTTTCCAGTTCATGAGAATAGTTTTCTTTGCGATACATAACACTGTGACAACCATGTGTGCTGAGTTAATTTCCATGTTGATGTTGTCTAAGTCACCCAGTATGCACAGTGTGGGGCATGCAGGGATGCTACACTTTAGCCATGTTGATAGGTCCTCACAGACTTCAAGCCAGAACTTCTGGACAGGCGCAGAAAAACCACAAAGCGTGTGCATAATCATCAGGTGTGTTATCTGTGCAATGTGAGCAGATGTTTGAGTGTGTTAGACCCATCCTGAACATCCTTTGTCCTGTATAGTGTGTTCTATGAAGGATTTTGTATTGTATGAGCTGTAAATTAGGATTTCGAGTCTTTATGAAGGTGTTCAAACATATTTGTGGTTAGAAGCTATGACCAGAACTGATGGATAAATCTGCCTCCCATTTTGAGGATGGAAGAGACATTGTGTCATCTATCTTAGACAATAATTTATATATTTTTGATAGTAGTTTTGGGGTACAGATGCTTAGAAATTCTGCTACCCTAGTCGGGGGTTGTAAGTCTGGTTGGTGGAGGATATATCCATCCATCCATCCATCATCTGCCGCTTATCCGGGGGTCGGGTCGCGGGGGCAGCAGCTTGAGCAGAGAAACCCAGACGTCTCTGTCCCCGGCCACTTCCTCCAGCTCTTCCGGGGGGACCCCGAGGCGTTCCCAGGCCAGCCGAGAGACATAGTCTCTCCAACGTGTCCTGGGTCTCCCCCGGGGTCTCCTCCCAGTGGGACGTGCCCGGAACACCTCCCCAGGGAGGCGCCCAGGGGGCATCCTAACCAGATGCCCGAGCCACCTCATCTGACTCCTCTCAATGCGGAGGAGCAGCGGTTCTACTCCGAGCCCCTCCCGGATGACTGAGCTTCTCACCCTCTCTAAGGGTGAGCCCAGACACCCTGCGGAGGAAACCCATTTCGGCCGCTTGTATTCGCGATCTTGTTCTTTCGGTCACTACCCACAACTCGTGACCATAGGTGAGGATGGGAACGTAGATTGACCAGTAAGTAGAGAGCTTCGCCTTCTGGCTCAGCTCCCTCTTCACAACGACGGGTCGGTGCAGAGCCTGCAACACTGCAGGCGCCGCACCGATCCGCCCGTCAATCTCCCGCTCCATTCGTCCGTCACTCGTGAACAAGACCCCGAGATACTTGAACTCCTCCTCTTGGGGAAGGATCTCATTCCCGTCCCGGAGAGAGCATTCCACCCTTTTCCGGCTGAGAACCATAGTCTCGGATTTGGAGGTGCTGATTCTCATCCCAGCCGCTTCACACTCGGCTGCGAATCACTCCAGTGAGAGCTGAAGGTCACGGCCTGACGACGCTAACAGAACCACATCATCTGCAAAAAGCAGAGACCCGATTCTGAGGTCGCCAAATGGGACACCCTCAACGCCCTGGCTCCGCCTAGAAATTCTGTCCATAAAAGTTAGGAACAGAATCGGTGACAAAGGGCAGCCCTGACGGAGTCCAACTCTCACCGGAAACGTATCCGACTTACTGCCGGCAATGCGGACCAAACTCTGGCACCGGTCATACAGAGACCGAACGGCCCCTATCAAGGGGTCCGGCACTCCATATTCCCGGAGCACCCCCCACAGGACTCCACGAGGGACACGGTCGAACGCTTTCTCCAAGTCCACAAAACACATGTAGACTGGTTGGGCGAACTCCCATGCACCCTCCAGGATCCTGCCGAGGGTATAGAGCTGGTCCACTGTTCCACGGCCTGGACGAAAGCCACACTGCATCTCCTGAATCCGAGGCTCGATTATCCGACGGATCCTCCTCTCCAATACCTTACCAGGGAGGCTGAGGAGTGTGATACCCCTATAGTTGGAACACACCCTCCGGTCCCCCTTTTTAAAGAGGGGGACCACCACCCCAATCTGCCAATCCAGAGGCACTGTCCCCGATGTCCACGCGATACTGCAGAGGCGTGTCAGCCAGGACAGCCCTACAACATCCAGAGCCTTGAGAAACTCAGGACGGACCTCATCCACCCCCGGGTTCTTGCCACCGAGGAACTTTTTAACCACCTCGGCAACCTCAGCCCCAGAAATGGGAGGCCCCGTCTCCGAGCTCTCCGACTCTGCCTCTTCCGAGCACGTGTTGGTAGGATTGAGGAGTTCCTCGAAGTACTCCCCCCACGACTCACAACATCCCGAGTTGAGGTCAGCAAAGCCCCGTCCCCACTGTAAACAGTGTTGACTGTGAGCCGCTTCCCCCCCCTGAGACGCCGGATGGTGGACCAGAATCTTTTCGAGGCCGTCCGGAAATCGTTCTCCATGGTCTCACCGAACTCCTCCCAGGCCCGAGTTTTTGCCTCAGCAACCGCCGAAGCCACGGCCCGTCTGGCCCGTCGGTACCTATCAGCTTCTTCCAGGGTCCCACTGGCCAAAAAAGGCCCGATAGGACTCCTTCTTCAGCTTTACGGCTTCCCTCACCACTGGTGTCCACCAGCAGGTTCGAGGGTTGCCGCCACGACAGGCACCGACCACCTTACGGCCACAACTCCGACCAGCTGCCTCGGCAATGGAGTCACGGAACATGGCCCATTCAATGTCCCCCACCTCAAATATGGTTGAAGCTCTGCCGGAGGTGGGAGTTAAAGCTCCTTCTGACGGGGGATTCTGACAAACGCTCCCAGCAGACCCTCACAATACGTTTGGGCCTGCCAGGTCTGATCGGCATCCTCCCCCACCAGCGGAGCCACCTCACCACCAGGTGGTGATCAGTTGACAGCTCCGCCCCTCTCTTCACCCGAGTGTCCAGGACATACGGCCGCAAGTCCGATGATACAACCACAAAGTCGATCATCGAACTGCGGCCAAGGGTGTCCTGGTGCCAAGTGCACATATGGACACCCTTATGCCTGAACATGGTGTTCGTTATGGACAGTCTATGACTGGCACAGAAGTCCAACAACATAACACCACTCTGATTCAGATCGGGGGGGCCGTTCCTCCCAATCACACCCCTCCAGGTCTCACTGTCATTGCCCACGTGAGCATTGAAGTCCCCCAGCAGAATGAGGGAGTCTCCGGTAGGAGCATTCTCCAGTGCCTCCCCCAGAGACTCCAAAAAGGGTAGGTACTCTGAACTGCTGTTTGGCGCATAGGCACAAACAACAGTCAGGACTCGTCCCCCCACCCAAGGCGGAGGGAGGCTACCCTCTCGTTCACTGGGGTAAACCCCAATGTACTGGCACACAGCCGGGGGGCAATAAGTATGCCCACACCTGCTCTGCGCCTCTCACCACGGGCAACTCCAGAGTGGAAGAGAGTCCAACCCCTCTCAAGAGTACTGGTTCCAGATCCCAAGCCGTGCGTCGAGGTGAGTCCGACTATATCTAACGGTCTGATGAAGTTTCAACAATAAACAACAAACTTTGTATTATGAGAAAGAACCAGACTCATTCTTTAGGAATCCGAAAATAAGCTCTATTTTACGAGTTATGCACGAATTCGGATTCTCCTATAAAACGAATTCCTTAACTCAAACCAAGTTAAGACTGCTTTGTCCTTCATATTTATTCATGTCTAATCAAGTTTCAATGATAAACAACGTTGTACTTTGTAGAATGAGAAAGAACTTCTTCAGCAATAAGCATCTCTCGACAAATGACGAAATACAGATTTTGCTATAAAATTAATTGCTATCAGCCTGACTTAAAACTGTTTGTCTTCCTTATTTATCCACTTCAAATCAAGTTTCAACAATTAAAAAAATTTTGTAGTTTGAGAAAGAACAACTTAATCTTGAGCAATCAGTATAAAAAGAAGGTAAGCAAAGGTGCGAATGTCAAACCATACATGATCAAAACAGGGAGCGGAGGTGTTTGGCTGAGACAAGGTGTGAATGTCCACCCATAATTAATGAAAAGCGGGCAACAAGTAGGTTCGAATGCCCAACCATACATCATCAAAAGCAGGAGTGGATATGTTCGGCTACAAGAAGGTTTGAACGTCTGACCATAGTTTGTAAAAAGCGGGTAAGAAAAGGTGCGAATGCCCGAAAATGTATGATCAAAAGAGGGAGCGGAGGTGTTCGGCTGCAAGAAGGTGTGAATGTACACCCATAATTACTAAAAAATGGGTAAGAAAAGGTGCGAATGCCTAACTATACATAATCAAAAGCAGGAGTGGATGTGTTCGGCTCCAAGAAGGGTTGAATGTCTGACCATAGTTTGTAAAAAGCAGGTAAGAAAAGGTTTGACTGCCCGAACATACACCTTCAAAAGAGGGAGCGAAGGTGTTCCGCTGTAAGAAGGTGTGAATGTCCGACCATAGTTGGTAAAAAGCGGGTAAGAAAAGGTTAAAATACCCGACTGTACACAATCAATAGCGGGAGCGGAGTTGTTCGGCTACTAAAAGATGTGAAAGTCCGACTATGGTTTGTAAAAAGCGGGTAAGAAAAGGTGCTAATGCCCGACAATGTATGATCAAAAGAGGGAGTGGAGGTTTTCGGCTGTAAGAAGGTCTGAATGTCCAACTATAATTTGTAAAAACCGGGTAAGAAAAGGCTTGAAAGCCCGACTATACACCATCATAAGCGGGAGAGGAGGTGTTCAGCTGCAAGAAGGTGTGAATGTCCACCCATAATTACTGAAAAATAGGTAAGAAAAGGTGCGAATGCCCAAACATACATCATCAAAAGCAGGAGTGGATGTGTTGGGCTACAAGAAGGTTTGAAAGTCCGACCATGGTTTGTAAAAAACGGGTAAGAAAAGGTGAGAATGCCCGACAATGTATGATCAAAAGATGGAGCGGAGGTTTTTGGCTACAAGAAGGTTTGAATGTCCGACCATAGTTTGTAAAAAGCAGGTAAGAAAAGGTTCAAATGCCTGACAATACACCATCAAAAGCGGGAGCGGAGGTGTTCCGCTGTAAGACAGTGTGAATGTCCGACCATAGTTGGTAAAAAGCGGGTAAGAAAAGGTTAAAATACCCGACTGTACACAATCAATAGCGGGAGCGGAGTTGTTTGGCTACAAGAAGGTGTGAAAGTCCGACCACGGTTTGTAAAAAGCGGGTAAGAAAAGGTGCGAATGCCCGAATATATACCATCAAAAGTGGAAGTGGATGTGTTCGGCTGCAAGAAGGTGTGAACATCCGACCAAAGTTTGTAAAAAGCAGGTAAGAAAAGGTTCGAATATCCAACCAAACATAATCAAAAGCGGGAGCAGAGCTGTTCGACTGCAAGTAGGTGTGAATGTCAGATCATAATTTGCAAAAAGCTGATGAGAAAGGGTGAGAATGCCCGGCTATACACCATCAAATGCGGGAGCGGAAGTGTTCGGCTGTGAGTAGGTGTGAATGTCCGACCATAATTGCTGAAAAATGTGTTAGAAGAGACTAGAATGCCGGACAAGACATCATCAAATGCGGGAGCGGAGTTGTTCGGCTGTGAGTAGGTGTGAATCTCCGAGCATAGTTTGTAAAAAGGGGGTAAGAATAGGTTCGAATGCCCGAACATACACTATCAAAACAGGGAGCTGAGGTGGCTCAGCTGCAAGGTGTGAATGTCTGAGTATAGTTTGTAAATAAGGTGCGAATGCCCAACAATGTATAATCAAAAGAGGGAGCGGAGGTTTTCGGCTACAAGAAGGTTTGATTGTCCGACCATAGTTTGTAAAAAGCGGGTAAGAAAAGGTTCAAATGCCTGACTATACACCATCAAAAGCGGGAGCAGAGGTGTTCCGCTGTAAGACGGTGTGAATGTCGGACCATATTTGGTAAAAAGCGGGTAAGAAAAGGTTAAAATACCCGACTGTACACAATCAATAGCGGGAGAGGAGGTGTTCAGCTGCAAGAAGGTGTGAATGTCCACCCATAATTACTGAAAAATGGGTAAGAAAAGGTGCGAATGCCCAACCATACATTATCAAAAGCAGGTGTGAATGTCAGATCATAATTTGCAAAAAGCTGATGAGAAAGGGTGAGAATGCCCGACTATACACCATCAAATGCAGGAGCGGAGTTTTTCGGCTGTGAGTAAGTGTGAATCTCCGACCATAATAGCTGAAAAATGTGTTAGAAAAGGTAAGAATGCCGGTCCATACATCATCAAAAGCGGGAGAGGTGGTGTTCGGCTGCAAGTAGGTGTGAATGTCCAGCCATAATTACTAACAAACGGGTAAGAAAAGGTAGTATTGCCAGACCATACATGATCAAAACAGGGAGCGGAGGTGGTTCAGCTGCAAGGTGTGAATGTCCGACTAAAGTTCAAATATATTAACAAAAGCGGGAGGAGAGGTCTTCGGATGAGAGTGGTTGAGAATTTCCAACCATAATCTATAAAATGCGGTGAAAAAAAAGGTGTGATAGAACACTAAAAGGTGGAGCGGAAGTGTTCGGCTGCAAGAAGGTGTGAATGTCCGACTATATTTGGTGAAAAGCAGGTGAAGCAAGGTCTGAATGCCCAACCTTACATCATCAAAAGCGAGATCAGAGGTGTTTGGCTGCATGAAGGCCATAGTTTGCCAAAAGCGGGTAAGCTGCGAATGACCGACTAAATATCAACAAAAGGTCTTCGGATGCAAGTGGGTGTGAATATCCCACCATACAAGTATGGTGGAGAGGAAGCTGTGAACAGCCGACCATAGTTGGCAAAAAGCGGGTGAGAAAAGGTGCGAATGTCCAACCATACATGATCAAAACAGGGAGCGGAGGTGTTTGGCTGTGACAAGGTGTGAATGTCCACCCAAAATTAATGAAAAGCAGGCAACAAGTAGGTTTGAATGCCCAACCATACATCATCAAAAGCAGGAGTGGATGTGTTCAGCTACAAGAAGGTTTGAATGTCCGAGCATAGTTTGTAAAAAGCGGGTAAGAAAAGGTTCGAATGCCCGAACATAGACCATCAAAAGAGGGAGCGGAGGTGTTCCGCTGTAAGAAGGTGTAAATGTCTGACCATAGTTGGTAAAAAGCGGGTAAGAAAAGGTTAAAATACCCGACTGTACACAATCAACAGCGGGAGCGGAGTTGTTTGGCTACAAGAAGGTGTGAAAGTCCGACCACGGTTTGTAAAAAGCGGGTAAGAAAAGGTTCGAATGCCCGAATATATACCATCAAAAGTGGAAGTGGATGTGTTCGGCTGCAAGAAGGTGTGAACGTCCGACCAAAGTTTGTAAAAAGCAGTTAAGAAAAGGTTCGAATATCCAACCAAACATAATCAAAAGCGGGAGCAGAGCTGTTCGACTGCAAGTAGGTGTGAATGTCAGATCATAATTTGCAAAAAGCTGATGAGAAAGGGTGAGAATGCCCGGCTATACACCATCAAATGCGGGAGCGGAAGTGTTCGGCTGTGAGTAGGTGTGAATGTCCGACCATAATTGCTGAAAAATGTGTTAGAAGAGACTAGAATGTCGGACAAGACATCATCAAATGCGGGAGCGGAGTTGTTCGGCTGTGAGTAGGTGTGAATCTCCGAGCATAGTTTGTAAAAAGGGGGTAAGAATAGGTTCGAATGCCCGAACATACACTATCAAAACAGGGAGCTGAGGTGGCTCAGCTGCAAGGTGTGAATGTCTGACTATAGTTTGTAAATAAGGTGCGAATGCCCAACAATGTATCATCAAAAGAGGAAGCGGAGGTTTTCGGCTACAAGAAGGTTTGATTGTCCGACCATAGTTTGTAAAAAGCGGGTAAGAAAAGGTTCAAATGCCTGACTATACACCATCAAAAGCGGGAGCAGAGGTGTTCCGCTGTAAGACGGTGTGAATGTCGGACCATATTTGGTAAAAAGCGGGTAAGAAAAGGTTAAAATACCCGACTGTACACAATCAATAGCGGGAGAGGAGGTGTTCAGCTGCAAGAAGGTGTGAATGTCCACCCATAATTACTGAAAAATGGGTAAGAAAAGGTGCGAATGCCCAACCATACATTATCAAAAGCAGGTGTGAATGTCAGATCATAATTTGCATAAAGCTGATGAGAAAGGGTGAGAATGCCCGACTATACACCATCAAATGCGGGAGCGGAGTTGTTCGGCTGTGAGTAAGTGTGAATCTCCGACCATAATAGCTGAAAAAT
This sequence comes from Leuresthes tenuis, assembly GCF_036924035.1. Classification (NCBI taxonomy): domain Eukaryota; kingdom Metazoa; phylum Chordata; class Actinopteri; order Atheriniformes; family Atherinopsidae; genus Leuresthes; species Leuresthes tenuis. Next base: position 8,536,335 of record NW_027325369.1, read on the forward strand.
GTGTTAGAAAAGGTAAGAATGGCGGTCCATACATCATCAAAAGCGGGAGAGGTGGTGTTCGGCTGCAAGTAGGTGTGAATGTCCAGCCATAATTACTAACAAACGGGTAAGAAAAGGTAGTATTGCCAGACCATACATGATCAAAACAGGGAGCGGAGGTGGTTCAGCTGCAAGAAGGTGTGAATGTCCGACTAAAGTTCAAATATATTAACAAAAGCGGGAGGAGAGGTCTTCGGATGAGAGTGGTTGAGAATTTCCAACCATAATCTATAAAATGCGGTGAAAAAAAAGGTGTGATAGAACACTAAAAGGTGAAGCGGAAGTGTTCGGCTGCAAGAAGGTGTGAATGTCCGACTATATTTGGTGAAAAGCAGGTGAAGCAAGGTCTGAATGCCCAACCTTACATCATCAAAAGCGAGATCAGAGGTGTTTGGCTGCATGAAGGCCATAGTTTGCCAAAAGCGGGTAAGCTGCGAATGACCGACTAAATATCAACAAAAGGTCTTCGGATGCAAGTGGGTGTGAATATCCCACCATACAAGTATGGTGGAGAGGAAGCTGTGAACAGCCGACCATAGTTGGCAAAAAGCGGGTGAGAAAAGGTGCGAATGTCCAACCATACATGATCAAAACAGGGAGCGGAGGTGTTTGGCTGTGACAAGGTGTGAATGTCCACCCAAAATTAATGAAAAGCAGGCAACAAGTAGGTTTGAATGCCCAACCATACATCATCAAAAGCAGGAGTGGATGTGTTCGGCTACAAGAAGGTTTGAATGTCCGAGCATAGTTTGTAAAAAGCGGGTAAGAAAAGGTTCGAATGCCCAAACATACACCATCGAAAGAGGGAGCGGAGGTGTTCCGCTGTAAGAAGGTGTGAATGTCCGACCATAGTTGGTAAAACACGGGTAAGAAAAGGTTAAAATACCCGACTGTACACAATCAATAGCGGGAGAGGAGGTGTTTGGCTACAAGAATGTGTGACAGTCCGACCATGGTTTGTAAAAAACGGGTAAGAAAAGGTGCGAATGCCCGACAATGTATGATCAAAAGAGGGAGCGGAGGTTTTCGGCTAGAAGAAGGTATGAATGTCCGACCATAGTTTGTAAAAAGCGGGTAAGAAAAGGTTCAAATGCCTGACTATACACCATCAAAAGCGGGAGCAGAGGTGTTCGGCTACAAGAAGGTGTGAAAGTTCAACCATGGTTTGTAAAAAGCTGCTAAGAAAAGGTTCGAATGCCCGAATATATACCATCAAAAGCGGAAGCGGAGGTGTTCAGCTGCAAGAAGGTGTGAACGTCCGACCAAAGTTTGTAAAAAGCAGTTAAGAAAAGGTTCGAATGCCCGAATATATACCATCAAAAGCGGGAGCAGAGCTGTTCGACTGCAAGCAGGTGTGAATGTCCAGCCTTCACTTCCGCTCCCGCATTTGATGGTGTATAGCCGGGCATTCTCACCCTTTCTCATCAGCTTTTTGCAAATTATGATCTGACATTCACACCTACTTGCAGTCGAACAGCTCTGCTCCCGCTTTTGATTATGTTTGGTTGGATATTCGAACCTTTTCTTAACTGCTTTTTACAAACTTTGGTCGGACGTTCACACCTTCTTGCAGCCGAACACATCCACTTCCACTTTTGATGGTATATATTCGGGCATTCGAACCTTTTCTTACCCGCTTTTTACAAACCGTGGTCGGACTTTCACACCTTCTTGTAGCCAAACAACTCCGCTCCCGCTATTGATTGTGTACAGTCGGGTATTTTAACCTTTTCTTACCCGCTTTTTACCAACTATGGTCGGACATTTACACCTTCTTACAGCGGAACACCTCCGCTCCCTCTTTTGATGGTCTATGTTCGGGCATTCGAACCTTTTCTTACCCGCTTTTTACAAACTATGGACGGACATTCAAACCTTCTTGTAGCCGAACACATCCACTCCTGCTTTTGATGATGTATGGTTGGGCATTTTCATCTTTTCTATTTTTCAGTAATTATGGGTGGACATTCACACCTTCTTGCAGCTGAACAACTCCTCTCCCGCTTATGATCATGTGCGGTTTGATATTCGAAAATTTTCTTTCATGTTTTAAAGCAATTATTGATGGACATTCAAATCTTCTTGTAGCCGAACACATCCACTCCTGCTTTTGATGATGTATGGTTTGGCATTCGCACCCTTTTTTTACCCATTTTTCAGGAATTTTGGGTGGACATTCAGACCTTCTTGCAGCCGAAAACCTCCGCTCCCTCTTTTGATCATACATTGTCGGGCATTCGCACCTTATCTTACCCGCTTTTTACAAACTATAGTCAGACATTCACACCTTGCAGCTGAACCACCTCCGCTCCCTGTTTTGATCATGTATGGTCTGGCAATACTACCTTTTCTTACCCGTTTGTGAGTAATTAATCCCAAAATATTGAGCATAAAATAAGTCTTTATGCTGATGATTACTTTTCCTTCAGAACTCACAGACGTCTCTCAGTCACACGATCACACTCATAAATAAATTCTCAGCACTTTCTGACTACTCTATCAACTGGTCTAAGACCACAGTTCTGCCCATTAACTGTAGGGTCCATAATATACCTGCGATCACTTTACAGTCAGGAAATATTAGATATTTAGGCATAAACATTTCCTCCAGGCTCTCAGAGCTAACAAAGCTAAATTATGTGCAATTATTAAAGACAGTAGAGAACGATCTCTCGTTGGAAGTCCTTACCTATATCACTTATGGGGAGAGTTACATCCATTAAAATGATGATACTACCAAAAGTTAACTATTTGTTCTCAATGATCCCCATAAAACCATCTGCTACTTGGTTTAAGTCACTAGATTCATGCATCTCCAAATTTCTGTGGAAAAACAAACCACCACGTATTAGTTTAATAACCCTACAGAAGACCAAGGACAGTGGTGGATTAGATTTACCTCATTTTCAGCACTATTCCTTAGACAATAGGTTACAATATATATCAAAATGGTTTAAACCTTGTTGTTGTCACAGTTCCCAGAGACGTTGTAATCGTTGAGGATTCTATATTCACCCCCTCATTAGAGGCACGTAATGCAGATTGATGACACTGAATCTTCTTCTCTGTTCATTGCTGGCATCATTCCCAGCATCGTAAGTGTTTGTGGCATTGTTAGCCTCTTCTTCTGGATCTTGATATCGAGAATCCTTTTGTATTTCTGGTTTGTCAGTCCTCTGTCTTCGTTCACCGGAGTCTTTGTCTTTTTGTCCTTGAGTTTGGTGATTTTTTCTTCTTTTGATGCCTTGACACAATGTGACAGGTGATACCACGTGGGAGATCCTGTAACTTGGACTGCTGTCCCTGTGCTGCGAAATGGCTGTGCTGCTCAAATGGTCTCTCCTTCATCATGGTTACATGCTGCCATTCCGACATCTCGCCATTCCGACATGGGTCTCCAATTGTCGGAATGGCGACACTTAATTTTTTATCAAACGTCCCACCATTCCGACACTTTTTTCCTCCTATGGTCGGAATGGCGGTATGTTTTTTGTTTTTTTTTAACATTCCGACAGTTCCTTTTAATAGCCTATTTTTTACCCAAAACATTTTGCACTAATGATATGCCGGCGCAAATACGCCCTAAAGTTTGGCGCACAAGCTTTGCACATGCAGAGGCCACAGCCTCGCAAACAAACTTTAATAATCTATTATCAAAATCCCCTGAATTTCAAATATAAAAATACAGATATTAATGTAACTCTGGCGAGACTGAAACTGATTAAACAGAAATACAGTGTCAGTGAGCTGTCACAGCAGCCAGCTGGAGCGGAGCTCTCCACAGAGCCCATGCGTCTTTTGCACGCTGTCATCATATGCAAAAGTAATAATTGCAATTACAGATATCACGGCTACTGCACAGGACACAGTTGCGAGCACTCTGCCTTGCCTTGCCAATAGGAGAAGAGAGAAATGACAGCATAGAACGTATAAAACACAACAAAATTCAGTAAAAACGTTTATTCATGTTATTCACGTGATTTATGAGTACTCATTCCAATTTTGGGAAGCGCGGATGGGCTTTGCGCATTTGGCACAAACACACAGCCGCAACGGTTGTAGCTTTATACAGCCTGTTGATATCTTAAGGACCTAACTGGTCACACCTGGGAGTAAATGTCATGTAGAGATTGTTTTTACATGACATTACAGCTGAACATATAGCTTTCATCCACAAACCAACGTGGGAGAGCCCGAAGACGCATGTGCCAGACGCACATAGGCATGCGTAAAACCAATTTTGACCACTTCATACTGTTTATTTGCTTTCTTTTAGTTAACTTTCGTTTCTTTTGGATTCTTGTGCGTGTTATGGAGCCGTTTTGGTCCATGTTTGTAAGCCTTTTTTTCCTGGATTAAATTTTCGGAAGTTGAAACAAGTGGCATTGGAGTGTGTGATTGAAAACCACCGCGGACTGCTTCTCCTCCTCCAGTTGCCGAGACTTTGTGTTTTTAATAACGCTTGTCTATAAACATGTGTTAAACATATAAATTGCATGAACAGAAAGAAGGGACTCACCTGTTGAGTAACACACATTTCCTTATACGGAAAGCCTTGTCGGAATGGTGGGACATTTGAACGTCAGAATAGCGGGATGTCGCAATGGTGGGATGTCGGAATGGTGGGACGTTTGCATGTCGGGATGGTGGTATGTCGGAATGGTGGGATGTCGGAATAGCGGGATGTCGGAATGGCGGGATTTCGGAATGGGTGTTGCCACCCCCTTCATCATATACACAGTTATTTATACATCCCCTTCCACCATGAAGCGTTGTCCCTTTTTGTTTCTCTCTTTGTTCTTAAAATGCTGTTATGCATGTCTAAACCAATCCATTAAATTAGATCATTTTGGCAGTAAAGCGATCTACTATGTGCTTGGTCGCAAAGCTGCTCATCTGTGGTAAACAGCTCTTCAGAAAGGCATTCTTCAATTGATTTCACTAATTCTATGTAATAATTTTGTGATTTCCTACAAAACTACACTTCTTCTCCCATCTGTCTGAGTATTTAATATTGTCTGGGTCCCGTTAAAACATGTATTTTTCCCATCTAATTCCTTGTTTGCTTTAAAACAAGTATTCCCCATTTTCTATCCCTTCAGTAGCCAACCAGTTTGTATGGAGTACACTGGAGCAACTTGACTGATCAGTAAAACACTGCTTTTGTTGTCACCGCAAGGCTTCCCCCGTCGGTTGTTTCACTGAGACACTACTGAGTAACTATAACTCAAGACAGTTTATACACATAACATTCCTATACATACTAACAAACAAACAAACAATTATTTATCGCAATTTTCTCATCTCTGTTTGAACATACACCCAGGTAAATATTCCTGTAGTCTTCTCATACCGACTATGGACCCATTCATTGTTTAACTTCACTGTTTTGCAAATCCTAATTGAATATTACACATTGACATTGAACTTTACTTGATAAGCAGGTCTTCATTGCATTCAGCAGCCTATATGTGAGCATCTATGTGTAAGCTGTTCTTCTTTGCATTTATCAGCAGCAAGCAATTCTTCATTGCACATGCATATGAAAATAGTAAAACAATTCCAATGAGTTAGCGAAACCTTCTATATCAAGAGTGTCCATCATGATGCTGGGAATAGAACCTCTTTCCTAGAATAGTTCAACCTTCATTACTCAACTGATCATAACTCCGCAATGAGCACATTTCAAAGTATCATTCCTCTACATGTATTCAAAAATCTATGTGTAAATGTTTAATATTTCTTATATTTGTTGATGTCATTCTGTGTGCATGTGGCCTAAACCCAATCTCTGTGTGGCAATTTTAATTTAAACAAGTTGAACTCTGCCTCTGATCATTTAAAAAAGGTGTGTACCAATATCAACCTTTCTCAGGTAATTACTGATCCTACAAAACCAAAGAGATCCTTCAAGGTTGTCGCTGATTGGCTCAATCTTAACATATCAAAGGTAGAAAATCCGCAGTATCTGAACTTGGTGTTAGTTATCACTGCTCAATAGCCTGTATCAGAATTGCAAAAATGAAAACATTAGGTCCACGCTTGGTATCCAGATCCTGAAACATCTCCATGAGCAGGCTTTTTTTTAACTGATCTGTTGAATAGTTATATGACTCTGTTAAAATCCCAGATGAAGATCTAGCACTTGACCATTTTTGTAAATCTTCTAATTCCATAGTTGATAAACACGCCCCTTTTAAAAAGTATAGAACTTAGAACAGGTCTATCCCTGGCTTTCGGCAGAACTGTCTTCTTTACTTTTTTTTCCCCTTGTCCTGTTCAGCATTATGTCAGAAGAATTGTAGTCTGAATACCTTTGATGCCAAACAGATTTGTTTTGCCAAGGGAAGTTTTATAAATGTAAAGCTCCCCTTGATGCCCATTTATTTATTTCTGTTTACAATATATGACATGAACTGAACTGAACCGGACCGGGGGACAAGGAAAGAAGAAGAGGAAAGAAGAGGAAACAGAACAAAAATAGAAACAAAAACCAGACAACCAGCTGCTACACCTGTAAAAAACAAAACAGACAACAATCCATGGCCTATGAGGGGAATCCAGCCTTAGCGCCACCAGGAGCACCTGAAAGCAGACAAGCAGAGAAAAAACAAACACACAAACAAACAAAAACAAGCACAAGAAGCGGCAATCGCATACAACACAGCTGTGGATATAGATGACCTGAGACGACATGATAATACATCAACTGCTTAGTGACCATGCTACTGGACTAATGAATGTGTGTGTGTGTGTGTGTGAGAACATGCAACACCCATGGCACAGGACCTACATGATAACCGTGCTTAGTTATGAGTGTATAAGCGTACAGGGCCACAATCCACAGCCCCCCCCAAGCAATCAGAAGCAGGCAGAGAGGGCCACAAGACCCAGGCCACCAGCAGCCCCCACAGAGCACAGAACCCAGGCAGCCCACCGCAGGGGCAACCACGCATCCACCCAGAAGACTGCAGAGGAAGCCCCCGGAAAGAGCCCCCATAAGCATAGGGCAGAGGCACTCCGGGACCTGGGCCCCAGGAGCCCGAGCGCCCCCAAACCCCCCGGCAGAGGCCCCACCCAATACCCAGGAGGGCCAAGCGCCCCAGACAGCCACAAAGTGGGTCAGCGCCTGCCCCAGCGCCCCTGGCCAAGTGCCCTGGGAGTCAAGACGTGCCCACAGGTGGGTGAAGTCGCGAGCAGTGGGGAGAGGCAACGCTGATGCCCCATCGGGAGAAACACAGGCAGGCCAGGCGACAGCAAGTCCCAGATCCAGGCCCAATCATTACCACACACACTTTCACGTCCCATACATCCACACATCCACACATCCTACCTCCCTCGACTCTGCTGGGGTGTAGTGCAGCGGGCACACCAGGAGGCCAGCAACCCCCCAGCCACCACAGACCCCGAACCAGCAGAACAATTAATTAATCCTCCTGGCTCCTCCTGCCCCGAGCAGACACCAGGAAGCAGGGGTGTGCGAAGAAGACCCCTCCCCTCACCCTTCTGGCTCTTCAATATTTTCTAATAGTGAGCAATTAAAATTGAGGGGCAGCCAAACTTGTAGAACTGGGAGCGCGGCACTCTGGGCAGCCTACATACCCAAAGAGCCCCGCCCACCAGATGCCACTCAGTGTAACCACCCCCCAAGACCTAATGTGTGTGTGTGAGTGTGTTTGATAAGTAGTAATGTCTAAGGTGTAATTAAAACAGGGGCAGGGAACTGCAGAGTGCAACCAAAGGGGACCACCTACGTGGCCCCATCCACTACACCCCACCGAACACACACGCCCCCAAAACCCTTCATGTGTGAGTGTGTGCTGTGTACAGGAGCCAGAAGGGAGAGGGGTATGGGGATATATACCGGGGGAGCTACTCTCCCCCAGAGAGGGCAGCCAGGGACTGGCTGAAATAGGCATCCCCGCTACCTGGGAGCCAACAATGGGCAGGAGGGCCTGATGTCCACCAGGCTCGGGGCCTGCAGCGACCATATTCCGGGAGCTACTGTACCCCCAGAAGGTACCCATCCCGCCCCACCCCACTCAACCCAACCCCACCCAGGAGGACCTGGCACCCAGACACCCTGCGGAGGAAACCCATTTCGGCCGCTTGTATTCGCGATCTTGTTCTTTCGGTCACTACCCACAACTTGTGACCATAGGTGAGGATGGGAACGTAGATTGACCAGTAAGTAGAGAGCTTCGCCTTCTGGCTCAGCTCCCTCTTCACACCGACGGGTCGGTGCAGAGCCTGCAACACTGCAGGCGCCGCACCGATCCGCCCGTCAATCTCCCGCTCCATTCGTCCGTCACTCGTGAACAAGACCCCGAGATACTTGAACTCCTCCTCTTGGGGAAGGATCTCATTCCCGACCCGGAGAGAGCATTCCACCCTTTTCCGGCTGAGAACCATAGTCTCGGATTTGGAGGTGCTGATTCTCATCCCAGCCGCTTCACACTCGGCTGCGAATCACTCCAGTGAGAGCTGAAGGTCACGGCCTGACGACGCTAACAGAACCACATCATCTGCAAAAAGCAGAGACCCGATTCTGAGGTCGCCAAATGGGACACCCTCAACGCCCTGGCTCCGCCTAGAAATTCTGTCCATAAAAGTTAGGAACAGAATCGGTGACAAAGGGCAGCCCTGACGGAGTCCAACTCTCACCGGAAACGTATCCGACTTACTGCCGGCAATGCGGACCAAACTCTGGCACCGGTCATACAGAGACCGAACGGCCCCTATCAAGGGGTCCGGCACTCCATATTCCCGGAGCACCCCCCACAGGACTCCACGAGGGACACGGTCGAACGCTTTCTCCAAGTCCACAAAACACATGTAGACTGGTTGGGCGAACTCCCATGCACCCTCCAGGATCCTGCCGAGGGTATAGAGCTGGTCCACTGTTCCACGGCCAGGACGAAAGCCACACTGCATCTCCTGAATCCGAGGCTCAATTATCCGACGGATCCTCCTCTCCAATACCCCCGAATAGATCTTACCAGGGAGGCTGAGGAGTGTGATACCCCTATAGTTGGAACACACCCTCCAGTCCCCCTTTTTAAAGAGGGGGACCACCACCCCAATCTGCCAGTCCAGAGGCACTGTCCCCGATGTCCACGCGATACTGCAGAGGCGTGTCAGCCAAGACAGCCCTACAACATCCAGAGCCTTGAGAAACTCAGGACGGACCTCATCCACCCCCGGGGCCTTGCCACCGAGGAGCTTTTTAACCACCTCGGCAACCTCAGCCCCAGAAATGGGAGGCCCCGTCTCCGAGCTCTCCGACTCTGCCTCTTCCGAGCACGTGTTGGTAGGATTGAGGAGTTCCTCGAAGTACTCCCCCCACCGAAACTCACAACATCCCTAGTTGAGGTCAGCAAAGCCCCGTCCCCACTGTAAACAGTGTTGACTGTGAGCCACTCCCCCCCCCCCCTGAGACGCCGGATGGTGGACCAGAATCTTTTCGAGGCCGTCCGGAAATCGTTCTCCATGGTCTCACCGAACTCCTCCCAGGCCCGAGTTTTTGCCTCAGCAACCACCGAAGCCGTGGCCCGTCTGGCCCGTCGGTACCTATCAGCTTCTTCCAGGGTCCCACTGGCCAAAAAGGCCCGATAGGACTCCTTCTTCAGCTTGACGGCTTCCCTCACCACTGGTGTCCACCAGCAGGTTCGAGGGTTGCCGCCACGACAGGCACCGACCACCTTACGGCCACAACTCCGACCAGCTGCCTCGGCAATGGAGTCACGGAACATGGCCCATTCGGACTCAATGTCCCCCACCTCAAATATGGTTGAAGCTCTGCCGGAGGTGGAAGTTAAAGCTCCTTCTGACGGGGGATTCTGACAAACGCGCCCAGCAGACCCTCACAATACGTTTGGGCCTGCCAGGTCTGATCGGCATCCTCCCCCACCAGCGGAGCCAACTCACCACCAGGTGGTGATCAGTTGACAGCTCCGCCCCTCTCTTCACCCGAGTGTCCAGGACATACGGCCGCAAGTCCGATGATACAACCACAAAGTCGATCATCGAACTGCGGCCAAGGGTGTCCTGGTGCCAAGTGCACATATGGACACCCTTATGCCTGAACATGGTGTTTGTTATGGACAGTCTATGACTGGCACAGAAGTCCAACAACATAACACCACTCTGATTCAGATCGGGGGGGCCGTTCCTCCCAATCACACCCCTCCAGGTCTCACTGTCATTGCCCACGTGAGCATTGAAGTCCCCCAGCAGAATGAGGGAGTCTCCGGTAGGAGCATTCTCCAGTGCCTCCCCCAGAGACTCCAAAAAGGGTACTGGGGTAAACCCCAATGTACTGGCACACAGCCGGGGGGCAATAAGTATGCCCACACCTGCTCTGCGCCTCTCACCACGGGCAACTCCAGAGTGGAAGAGAGTCCAACCCCTCTCAAGAGTACTGGTTCCAGATCCCAAGCCGTGCGTCGAGGTGAGTCCGACTATATCTAACGGTCTGATGAAGTTTCAACAATAAACAACAAACTTTGTATTATGAGAAAGAACCAGACTCATTCTTCAGGAATCCGAAAATAAGCTCTATTTTACGAGTTATGCAGGAATTCGGATTCTCCTATAAAACGAATTCCTTAACTCAAACCAAGTTAAGACTGCTTTGTCCTTCATATTTATTCATGTCTAATCAAGTTTCAATGATAAACAACGTTGTACTTTGTAGAATGAGAAAGAACTTCTTCAGCAATAAGCATCTCTCGACAAATGACGAAATACAGATTTTGCTATAAAATTAATTGCTATCAGCCTGACTTAAAACTGTTTGTCTTCCTTATTTATCCACTTCAAATCAAGTTTCAACAATTAAAAAAATTTTGTAGTTTGAGAAAGAACAGCTTAATCTTGAGCAATCAGTATAAAAAGAGGGTAAGCAAAGGTGCGAATGTAAAACCATACATGATCAAAACAGGGAGCGGAGGTGTTTGGCTGAGACAAGGTGTGAATGTCCACCCATAATTAATGAAAAGCGGGCAACAAGTAGGTTCGAATGCCCAACCATACATCATCAAAAGCAGGAGTGGATATGTTCGGCTACAAGAAGGTTTGAACGTCTGACCATAGTTTGTAAAAAGCGGGTAAGAAAAGGTTCGAATGCCCAAACATACACCATCAAAAGAGGGAGCGGAGGTGTTCCGCTCTAAGAAGGTGTGAATGTCCGACCATAGTTGGTAAAAAACAGGTAAGAAAAGGTTAAAATACCCGACTGTACACAATCAGTAGCGGGTGCGGAGTTGTTCGGCTACTAAAAGGTGTGAAAGTCCGACCATGGTTTGTAAAAAGCGGGTAAGAAAAGGTGCGAATGCCCGAAAATGTATGATCAAAAGAGGGAGCGGAGGTGTTCGGCTGCAAGAAGGTGTGAATGTACACCCATAATTACTGAAAAATGGGTAAGAAAAGGTGCGAATGCACAACTATACATAATCAAAAGCAGGAGTGGATGTGTTCGGCTACAAGAAGGTTTGAATGTCCGACCATAGTTTGTAAAAAGCGGGTAAGAAAAGGTTTGAATGCCCGAACATACACCATCAAAAGAGGGAGCGGAGGTGTTCCGCTGTAAGAAGGTGTGAATGTCCGACCATAGTTGGTAAAAAGCGGGTAAGAAAAGGTTAAAATACCCGACTGTACACAATCAATAAGCGGGAGCGGAGTTGTTCAGCTACTAAAAGATGTGAAAGTCCGACTATGGTTTGTAAAAAGCGGGTAAGAAAAGGTGCTAATGCCCGACAATGTATGATCAAAAGAGGGAGCGGAGGTGTTCGGCTGCAAGAAGGTCTGAATGTCCAACCATAATTTGTAAAAACCGGGAAGGAAAGGCTCGAAAGCCCGACTATACACCATCAAAAGCGGGAGCAGAGTGGTTCAGCTGCAAGAAGGTCTGAATGTCCATCAATAATTGCTTTAAAACATGAAAGAAAATTTTTGAATATCATCCGCACATGATCATAAGAAGGAGAGGAGGTGTTCAGCTGCAAGAAGGTGTGAATGTCCACCCATAATTCCTGAAAAATGGGTAAAAAAAGGTGTGAATGCCCAACCATACATTATCAAAAGCAGGTGTGAATGTCAGATCATAATTTGCAAAAAGCTGATGAGAAAGGGTGAGAATGCCCGACTATACACCATCAAATGCGGGAGCGGAGGTGTTCGGCTCTGAGTAGGTGTGAATGTCCGACCATAATTGCTGAAAAATGTGTTAGAAAAGGAAAGAATGCCGGACCATACATCATCAAAAGCGAGAGAGGTGGTGTTCGGCTGCAAAAAGGTGTAAATGTTCGACTAAAGTTTGTAAAAAGCGGGTAAGACATGGTGCGAATGCCTGACAAGGTATGATCAAAAGCAGGAGCCGAGGTGTTCAGCTGCAAGAAGGTCTAAATGTCCATCAATAATTGCTAGAAAACATGAAAGAAAATTTTCGAAAATAAAACCGCACATGATCATAAGTCGGAGAGGAGGTGTTCAGCTGCAAGAAGGTGTGAATGTCCACCCATTATTCCTGACAAATGGGTAAAAAAAAGGTGCGAATGCCCAACCATACATCATCAAAAGCAAGAGTGGATGTGTTCGGCTACAAGAAGGTGTGAACGTCCAACCAAAGTTTGTAAAAAGCAGTTAAGAAAAGGTTTGAATATCCAATCAAACATAATCAAAAGCGGGAGCATAGCTTTTCAACTGCAAGTAGGTGTGAATGTCAGATCATAATTTGCAAAAAGCTGATGAGAAAGGGTGAGAATGTCCGACTGCACACCATCAAATGCGGGAGCGGAGTTGTTCGGCTGTGAGTAAGTGTGAATCTCCGACCGTAATTTCTGAAAAATGTGTTAGAAAAGGTAAGAATGCCGGTCCATACATCATCAAAAGCGAGAGAGGTGGTGTTCGGATGCAAGTAGGTGTGAATGTCCAGCCATAATTACTCACAAACGGGTAAGAAAAGGTAGTATTGCCAGACCATACATGATCAAAACAGGGAGCGGAGGTGGTTCAGCTGCAAGAAGGTGTGAATGTCCGACTAAAGTTCAAATATATTAACAAAAGCGGGAGGAGAGGTCTTCGGATGAGAGTGGTTGAGAATTTCCAACCATAATCTATAAAATTCGGTGAAAAAAAGGTGTGATAGAACACTAAAAGGTGGAGCGGAAGTGTTCGGCTGCAAGAAGGTGTGAATGTCCGACTATATTTGGTGAAAAGCAGGTGAAGCAAGGTCTGAATGCCCAACCTTACATTATCAAAAGCGAGATCAGATGTGTTTGGCTGCAAGAAGGCCATAGTTTGCCAAAAGCGGGTAAGCTGCGAATGACCAACTAAATATCAACAAAAGTGGGGGCGGAGGTCTTCGGATGCAACTGGGTGTGAACATCCCACCATACAAGTATGGTGGAGAGGAAACTGTGAACAGCCGACCATAGTTTGCAAAAAGCGGGTGAGACAAGGTGCGAATGTCCAACCATACATGATCAAAACAGGGAGCGGAGGTGTTTGGCTGTGACAAGGTGTGAATGTCCACCCAAAATTAATGAAAAGCGGGCAAAAAGTAGGTTTGAATTCCCAAGCATACATCATCAAAAGAAGGAGTGGATGTGTTCGGCTACAAGAAGGTTTGAATGTCCGAGCATAGTTTGTAAAAAGCGGGTAAGAAAAGGTTCGAATGCCCAAACATACACCATCAAAAGAGGGAGCGGAGGTGTTCCGCTGTAAGAAGGTGTGAATGTCCGACCATAGTTGGTAAAAAGTGGGTAAGAAAAGGTTAAAATACCCGACTGTACACAATCAATAGGGGGAGCGGAGTTGTTCGGCTACAACAAGGTGTGAAAGTCCAACCATGGTTTGTAAAAAGCTGGTAAGAAAAGGTTCGAATGCCCGAATATATACCATCAAAAGCGGAAGCGGAGGTGTTCGGCTGCAAGAAGGTGTGAACGTCCGACCAAAGTTGGTAAAAGCAGTTAAGAAAAGGTTCTAATATCCAACCAAACATAATCAAAAGCGGGAGCAGAGCTGTTCGACTGCAAGTAGGTGTGAATTTCCAGCCATAATTACTCACAAACGGGTAAGAAAAGTTAGTATTGCCAGACCATACATGGTCAAAAAAGGGAGCTGAGGTGGTTCAGCACCAAGGTGTGAATGTCTGACTATAGTTTGTAAAAAGCGGGTAAGATAAGGTGCGAATGCCCGACAGTGTATAATCAAAAGAGGGAGCAGAGGTTTTCGGCTACAAGAAGGTTTGAATGTCCGACCATAGTTTGTAAAAAGCAGGAAAGAAAAGGTTCAAATGCCTGACTATACACCATCAAAAGCGGGAGCGGAGATGTTCCGCTGTAAGACGGTGTGAATGTCCAACCATAGTTGGTAAAAAGCGGGTAAGAAAAGGTTAAAATACCCGACTGTACACAATCAATAGCGGGTGTGGAGTTGTTCGGCTACAAGAAGGTGTGAAATTCCAACCATCGTTTGTAAAAAGCTGGTAAGAAAAGGTTCGAATGCCCGAATATATATACCATCAAAAGCGGATGCGGAGGTGTTCGGCTGCAAGAAGGTGTGAACGTCCGACCAAAGTTGGCAAAAAGCAGTAAAGAAAAGGTTCGAATATCCAAACATAATTAAAAACGAGAGAGATTGTGTTCAGCTGCAAGTAGGTGTGAATATCCAGCCATAATTACTCACAAACGGGTAAGAAAATGTAGTATTGCCAGACCATACATGATCAAAACAGGGAGCGGAGGTGGTTTAGCTGCAAAAAGGGATGAATGTCCAACTAAAGTTCAAATATATTAACAAAAGCGGGAGGAGAGGTCTTCGGATTAGAGTGGTTGAAATTTCCAACCATAATCTATAAAATGCGGTGAAAAAAAAAGGTGTGAAGGAATGAATTTTATAGCATAATCCGAAATCATGCATAACTCCGCAAAAGGAACGTATTGCTCAACCAAAGGGATGCTTCTTTCTCATTCAGGGTAATATGAGGAACTTTATGCTTGATACATTTTAGACATGGATAACTATGAAGGACAAAGCAATTTTAACTTGGTTTGAGCAAAGCAATTCATTTTATAGGAAAATCCGAAATCGTGCAGGACTCATGAAAGTAAGCTTATTCTCGGATTCCGGATCCTCCAGTGTTGCTCTTTCCTATACTGCAAAATAAAGCCTTGTTCTTTGTTGAAATCGATATAGACATTGATAAATATGAAGGACAAAGCAGTTTTAACTTGGTTTGAGTGAAGGAATTCATTTTATACATAAAATCCAAAATCATGCAGAACGTATGAAAATAAGCTTATTCTCGGATTACTGATCCTTCAGTGTTGCTATTTCTTCTACTGCAAAATACAATGTTGTTCTTTGTTGAAGTCAATCTAGACATTGATAAATATGAAGGACAAAGCAGTTTTAACATAGTTTGAGTATAGGAATTCATTTTATACATAAAATCCCAAATCATGCAGAACGTATGAAAATAAGCTTATTCTCGGATTCCTGTTCCTTCAAGTGTTGCTCTTTCTACTACTGCAAAATACAATGTTGTTCTTTGTTGAAGTAAATCTAGACATTGATAAATATGAAGGACAAAGCAGTTTCCACTTTGTTTGAGTGAAGGAATTAATTTTATAGCAAAATCCCAAATCAAGCAGAACGTATGAAAATAAGCTTGTTTTCGGATTCCTGATCCTTCAGTGTTGCTATTTCTTCTACTGCAAAATACAATGTTGTTCTTTGTTGAAGTCAATCTAGACATTGATAAATATGAAGGACAAAGCAGTTTTAATATAGTTTGAGTAAAGGAATTAATTTTATACATAAAATCCCAAATCATGCAGAACGTATGAAAATAAGCTTATTCTCGGATTCCTGTTCCTTCAAGTGTTGCTCTTTCTACTACTGCAAAATACAATGTTGTTCTTTGTTGAAGTCGATCTAGACATTGATAAATATGAAGGACAAAGCAGTTTTCAGTTTTGATTGAAGGATTTGCAGCTGAAAACCTCCCGCTCCCGCTTTTGATTGTGTATAGTCGGGCTTTCGAGCCTTTTCTTACCCGGTTTTTAGAAATTATGGTTGGACATTCAGACCTTGCAGCCGAAGACCTCCACTCCCTCTTTTGATCATACATTGTCGGGCATTCGCAACTTGTCTTACCCGCTTTTTACAAACTATAGTCAGACATTCACACCTTGCAGCTGAACCACCTCAGCTCCCTGTTTTGATCATGTATGGTCTGGCAATACTACCTTTTCTTACCCGTTTGTGAGTAATTATGGCTGGACATTCACACCTACTTGCAGTCGAACAGCTCTGCTCCCGCTTTTGATGGTATATATTCGGGCATTCGAACCTTTTCTTAGCAGCTTTTTACAAACCATGGTTGAACTTTCACACCTTCTTGTAGCCGAACACCTCCGCTCCCGCTTTTGATGGTGTATAGTCAGGCATTTGAACCTTTTCTTACCCGCTTTTTACAAACTATGGTCGGACATTCAAACCTTCTTGTAGCCGAAAACCTCCGCTCCCTCTTTTGATCATACATTGTCGGGCATTCGCACCTTTTCTTACCCGTTTTTTACAAACCATGGTTTGACTGTCACACATTCTTGTAGCCAAACACATCCGCTCCCGCTATTGATTGTGTACAGTCGGGTATTTTAACCTTTTCTTACCCGTTTTTTACCAACTATGGTCGGACATTCACACCTTCTTACAGCGGAACACCTCCGCTCCCTCTTTTGATGGTGTATGTTTGGGCATTCGAACCTTTTCTTACCCGCTTTTTACAAACTATGCTTGGACATTCAAACCTTCTTGTAGCCGAACACATCCACCCTTGCTTTTGATGATGTATGGTTGGGCATTCAAACCTACTTGTTGCCCGCTTTTCATTAATTTTGGGTGGACATTCACACCTTGTCACAGCCAAACACCTCCGCTCCCTGTTTTGATCATGTATGGTTGGACATTCGCACCTTTTCTCACCCGCTTTTTGCCAACTATGGTCGGCTGTTCACAGCTTCCTCTCCACCATACTTGTATGGTGGGATATTCACACCCACTTGCATCCGACGACCTTTTGTTGATATTTAGTCGGTCATTCGCAGCTTACCCGCTTTTGGCAAACTATGGCCTTCATGCAGCCAAACACCTCTGATCTCGCTTTTGATGATGTAAGGTTGGGCATTCAGACCTTGCTTCACCTGCTTTTCACCAAATATAGTCGGACATTCACACCTTCTTGCAGCCGAACACTTCCGCTCCACCTTTTAGTGTTCTATCACACCTTTTTTTTCACCGCATTTTATAGATTATGGTTGGAAATTCTCAACCACTCTCATCCGAAGACCTCTCCTCCCGCTTTTGTTAATATATTTGAACTTTAGTGAGACATTCACACCTTCTTGCAGCTGAACCACCTCCGCTCCCTGTTTTGATCATGTATGGTCTGGCAATACTACCTTTTCTTACCCGTTTGTTAGTAATTATGGCTGGACATTCACACCTACTTGCAGCCGAACACCACCTCTCCCGCTTTTGATGATGTATGGACCGGCATTCTTACCTTTTCTAACACATTTTTCAGCAATTATGGTCGGAGATTCACACTTACTCACAGCCGAACAACTCCGCTCCCGCATTTGATGGTGTATAGTCGGGCATTCTCACCCTTTCTCATCAGCTTTTTGCAAATTATGATCTGACATTCACACCTGCTTTTGATAATGTATGGTTGGGCATTCGCACCTTTTCTTACCCATTTTTCAGTAATTATGGGTGGACATTCACACCTTCTTGCAGCTGAACACCTCCTCTCCCGCTATTGATTGTGTACAGTCGGGTATTTTAACCTTTTCTTACCCGCTTTTTACCAAATATGGTCGGACATTCACACCGTCTTACAGCGGAACACCTCTGCTCCCGCTTTTGATGGTGTATAGTCAGGCATTTGAACCTTTTCTTACCCGCTTTTTACAAACTATGGTCGGACATTCAAACCTTCTTGTAGCCGAAAACCTCCGCTCCCTCTTTTGATTATACATTGTTGGGCATTCGCACCTTATTTACAAACTATAGTCAGACATTCACACCTTGCAGCTGAGCCACCTCAGCTCCCTGTTTTGATAGTGTATGTTCGGTTATTCGAACCTATTCTTACCCCCTTTTTACAAACTATGCTCGGAGATTCACACCTACTCACAGCCGAACAACTCCGCTCCCGCATTTGATGATGTCTTGTCCGGCATTCTAGTCTCTTCTAACACATTTTTCAGCAATTATGGTCGGACATTCACACCTACTCACAGCCGAACACTTCCGCTCCCGCATTTGATGGTGTATAGCCGGGCATTCTCACCCTTTCTCATCAGCTTTTTGCAAATTATGATCTGACATTCACACCTACTTGCAGTCGAACAGCTCTGCTCCCGCTTTTGATTATGTTTGGTTGGATATTCGAACCTTTTCTTAACTGCTTTTTACAAACTTTGGTCGGACGTTCACACCTTCTTGCAGCCGAACACATCCACTTTCACTTTTGATGGTATATATTCGGGCATTCGAACCTTTTCTTACCCGCTTTTTACAAACCATGGTCGGACTTTCACACCTTCTTGTAGCCGAACAACTCCGCTCCCGCTATTGATTGTGTACAGTCGGGTATTTTAACCTTTTCTTACCCGCTTTTTACCAACTATGGTCGGACATTTACACCTTCTTACAGCGGAACACCTCCGCTCCCTCTTTTGATGGTCTATGTTCGGGCATTCAAAACTTTTCTTACCCGCTTTTTACAAACTATGGTCGGACATTCAAACCTTCTTGTAGCCGAACACATCCACTCCTGCTTTTGATGATGTATGGTTGGGCATTTTCATCTTTTCTTACCTATTTTTCAGTAATTATGGGTGGACATTCACACCTTCTTGCAGCTGAACAACTCCTCTCCCGCTTATGATCATGTGCGGTTTGATATTCGAAAATTTTCTTTCATGTTTTAAAGCAATTATTGATGGACATTCAAATCTTCTTGTAGCCGAACACATCCACTCCTGCTTTTGATGATGTATGGTTTGGCATTCGCACCCTTTTTTTACCCATTTTTCAGGAATTTTGGGTGGACATTCAGACCTTCTTGCAGCCGAAAACCTCCGCTCCCTCTTTTGATCATACATTGTCGGGCATTCGCACCTTATCTTACCCGCTTTTTACAAACTATAGTCAGACATTCACACCTTGCAGCTGAACCACCTCCGCTCCCTGTTTTGATCATATATGGTCTGGCAATACTACCTTTTCTTACCCGTTTGTGAGTAATTAATCCCAAAATATTGAGCATAAAATAAGTCTTTATGCTGATGATGTATTACTTTTCCTTCAGAACTCACAGACGTCTCTCAGTCACACGATCACACTCATAAATAAATTCTCAGCACTTTCTGACTACTCTATCAACTGGTCTAAGACCACAGTTCTGCCCATTAACTGTAGGGTCCATAATATACCTGCGATCACTTTACAGTCAGGAAATATTAGATATTTAGGCATAAACATTTCCTCCAGGCTCTCAGAGCTAACAAAGCTAAATTATGTGCAATTATTAAAGACAGTAGAGGACGATCTCTTGTTGGAAGTCCTTACCTATATCACTTATGGGGAGAGTTACATCCATTAAAATGATGATACTACCAAAAGTTAACTATTTGTTCTCAATGATCCCCATAAAACCATCTGCTACTTGGTTTAAGTCACTAGATTCATGCATCTCCAAATTTCTGTGGAAAAACAAACCACCACGTATTAGTTTAAAAACCCTACAGAAGACCAAGGACAATGGTGGATTAGATTTACCTCATTTTCAGCACTATTCCTTAGACAATACGTTACAATATATATCAAAATGGTTTAAACCTTGTTGTTGTCACAGTTCCCAGAGACGTTGTAATCGTTGAGGATTCTATATTCACCCCCTCATTAGAGGCACGTAATGCAGATTGATGACACTGAATCTTCTTCTCTGTTCATTGCTGGCATCATTCCCAGCATCGTAAGTGTTCGTGGCATTGTTAGCCTCTTCTTCTGGATCTTGATATCGAGAATCCTTTTATATTTCTGGTTTGTCAGTCCTCTGTCTTCGTTCACCGGAGTCTTTGTCTTTTTGTCCTTGAGTTTGGTGATTTTTTCTTCTTTTGATGCCTTGACACAATGTGACAGGTGATACCACGTGGGAGATCCTGTAACTTGGATTGCTGTCCCTGTGCTGCGAAATGGCTGTGCTGCTCAAATGGTCTCTCCTTCATTATGGTTACATGCTGCCATTCCGACATCTCGCCATTCCGACATGGGTCTCCAATTGTCGGAATGGCGACACTTAATTTTTTATCAAACGTCCCACCATTCCGACACTTTTTTCCTCCTATGGTCGGAATGGCGGTATGTTTTTTGTTTTTTTTAACATACCGCCATTCCGACAGTTCCTTTTAATAGCCTATTTTTTACCCAAAACATTTTGCACTAATGATATGCCGGCGCAAATACGCCATAAAGTTTGGCGCACAAGCTTTGCACATGCAGAGGCCACAGCCTCGCAAACAAACTTTAATAATCTATTATCAAAATCCCCTGAATTTCAAATATAAAAATACAGATATTAATGTAACTCTGGTGAGACTGAAACTGATTAAGCAGAAATACAGTGTCAGTGAGCTGTCACAGCAGCCAGCTGGAGCGGAGCTCTCCACAGAGCCCATGCGTCTTTTGCACGCTGTCATCATATGCAAAAGTAATAATTGCAATTACAGATATCACGGCTACTGCACAGGACACAGTTGCGAGCACTCTGCCTTGCCTTGCCAATAGGAGAAGAGAGAAATGACAGCATAGAACGTATAAAACACAATAAAATGCAGTAAAAACGTCTATTCATGTTATTCACGTGATTTATGAGTACTCACTCCAATTTTGGGAAGCGCGGATGGGTTTTGCGCATTTGGCACAAACACACAGCCGCAACGGTTGTAGCTTTATACAGCCTGTTGATATCTTAAGGACCTAACTGGTCACACCTGGGAGTAAATGTCATGTAGAGATTGTTTTTACATGACATTACAGCTGAACAGCTTTCATCCACAAACCAACGTGGGAGAGCCCGAAGACGCATGTGCCAGACGCACATAGGCATGCGTAAAACCAATTTTGACCACTTCATACTGTTTATTTGCTTTCTTTTAGTTAACTTTTTAGTTAGCTTTTAGTTAGCTTTTAGTTAACCCCCTTCATCATATACACAGTTATATATACATCACCTTCCACCATGAAGCGTTGTCCCTTTTTGTTTCTCTCTTTGTTCTTAAAATGCTGTTATGCATGTCTAAACCAATCCATTAAATTAGATCATTTTGGCAGTAAAGCGATCTACTATGTGCTTGGTCGCAAAGCTGCTCATCTGTGGTAAACAGCTCTTCAGAAAGGCATTCTTCAATTGATTTCACTAATTCTATGTAATAATTTTGTGATTTCCTACAAAACTACACTTCTTCTCCCATCTGTCTGAGTATTTAATATTGACTGGGTCCCGTTAAAACATGTATTTTTCCCATCTAATTCCTTGTTTGCTTTAAAACAAGTATTCCCCATTTTCTATCCCTTCAGTAGCCAACCGGTTTGTGTGGAGTACACTGGAGCAACTTGACTGATCAGTAAAACACTGCTTTTGTTGTCACCGCCAGGCTTCCCCCGTCGGTTGTTTCACTGAGACACTACTGAGTAACTATAACTCAACACAGTTTATACACATAACATTCATATACATACTAACAAACAAACAAACAATTATTTATCGCAATTTTCTCATCTCTGTTTGAACGTACACCCAGGTAAATATTCCTGTAGTCTTCTCATACCGACTATGGACCCATTCATTGTTTAACTTCACTGTTTTGCAAATCCTAATTGAATATTACACATTGACATTGAACTTTACTTGATAAGCAGGTCTTCATTGCATTCAGCAGCCTATATGTGAGCATCTATGTGTAAGCTGTTCTTCTTTGCATTTATCAGCAGCAAGCAATTCTTCATTGCACATGCATATGAAAATAGTAAAACAATTCCAATGCGTTAGCGAAACCTTCTATATCAGGAGTGTCCATCATGATGCTGGGAATAGAACCTCTTTCCCAGAATAGTTCAACCTTCATTACTCAACTGATCATAACTCCGCAATGAGCACATTTCAAAGTATCATTCCTCTACATATATTCAAAAATCTATGTGTAAATGTTTAATATTTCTTATATTTGTTGATGTCATTCTGTGTGCATGTGGCCTAAACCCAATCTCTGTGTGGCAATTTTAATTTAAACAAGTTGAACTCTGCCTCTGATCATTTAAAAAAGGTGTGTACCAATATCAACCTTTCTCAGGTAATTACAGATCCTACAAAACCAAAGAGATCCTTCAAGGTTGTCCCTGATTGGCTCAATCTTAACAAATCAAAGGTAGAAAATCCGCAGTATCTGAACTTGGTGTTAGTTATCACTGCTCAATAGCCTGTATCAGAATTGCAAAAATGAAAACATTAGGTCCACGCTTGGTATCCAGATCCTGAAACATCTCCATGAGCAGGCTTTTTTTTAACTGATCTGTTGAATAGTTATATGACACTGTTAAAATCCCAGATGAAGATCTAGCACTTGACCATTTTTGTAAATCTTCTAATTCCATAGTTGATAAACACGCCCCTTTTAAAAAGTATAGAACTTAGAACAGGTCTATCCCTGGCTTTCGGCAGAACTGTCTTCTTTACTTTTTTTTCCCCTTGTCCTGTTCAGCATTATGTCAGAAGAATTGTAGTCTGAATACCTTTGATGCCAAACAGATTTGTTTTGCCAAGGGAAGTTTTATAAATGTAAAGCTCCCCTTGATGCCCATTTATTTATTTCTGTTTACAATATATGACATGAACTGAACTGAACCGGACCGGGGGACAAGGAAAGAAGAAGAGGAAAGAAGAGGAAACAGAACAAAAATAGAAACAAAAACCAGACAACCAGCTGCTACACCTGTAAAAAACAAAACAGACAACAATCCATGGCCTATGAGGGGAATCCAGCCTTAGCGCCACCAGGAGCACCTGAAAGCAGACAAGCAGAGAAAAAACAAACACACAAACAAACAAAAACAAGCACAAGAAGCGGCAATCGCATACAACACAGCTGTGGATATAGATGACCTGAGACAACATGATAATACATCAACTGCTTAGTGACCATGCTACTGGACTAATGAATGTGTGTGTGTGTGTGTGAGAACATGCAACACCCATGGCACAGGACCTACATGATAACCGTGCTTAGTTATGAGTGTATAAGCGTACAGGGCCACAATCCACAGCCCCCCCCAAGCAATCAGAAGCAGGCAGAGAGGGCCACAAGACCCAGGCCACCAGCAGCCCCCACAGAGCACAGAACCCAGGCAGCCCACCGCAGGGGCAACCACGCATCCACCCAGAAGACTGCAGAGGAAGCCCCCGGAAAGAGCCCCCATAAGCATAGGGCAGAGGCACTCCGGGACCTGGGCCCCAGGAGCCCGAGCGCCCCCAAACCCCCCGGCAGAGGCCCCACCCAATACCCAGGAGGGCCAAGCGCCCCAGACAGCCACAAAGTGGGTCAGCGCCTGCCCCAGCGCCCCTGGCCAAGTGCCCTGGGAGTCAAGACGTGCCCACAGGTGGGTGAAGTCGCGAGCAGTGGGGAGAGGCAACGCTGATGCCCCATCGGGAGAAACACAGGCAGGCCAGGCGACAGCAAGTCCCAGATCCAGGCCCAATCATTACCACACACACTTTCACGTCCCATACATCCACACATCCACACATCCTACCTCCCTCGACTCTGCTGGGGTGTAGTGCAGCGGGCACACCAGGAGGCCAGCAACCCCCCAGCCACCACAGACCCCGAACCAGCAGAACAATTAATTAATCCTCCTGGCCCCTCCTGCCCCAAGCAGACACCAGGAAGCAGGGGTGTGCGAAGAAGACCCCTCCCCTCACCCTTCTGGCTCTTCAATATTTTCTAATAGTGAGCAATTAAAATTGAGGGGCAGCCAAACTTGTAGAACTGGGAGCGCGGCACTCTGGGCAGCCTACATACCCAAAGAGCCCCGCCCGCCAGATGCCACTCAGTGTAACCACCCCCCAAGACCTAATGTGTGTGTGTGAGTGTGTTTGATAAGTAGTAATGTCTAAGGTGTAATTAAAACAGGGGCAGGGAACTGCAGAGTGCAACCAAAGGGGACCACCTACGTGGCCCCATCCACTACACCCCACCGAACACACACGCCCCCAAAACCCTTCATGTGTGAGTGTGTGCTGTGTACAGGAGCCAGAAGGGAGAGGGGTATGGGGATATATACCGGGGGAGCTACTCTCCCCCAGAGAGGGCAGCCAGGGACTGGCTGCAATAGGCATCCCCGCTACCTGGGAGCCAACAATGGGCAGGAGGGCCTGATATCCACCAGGCTCGGGGCCTGCAGCGACCATATTCCGGGAGCTACTGTACCCCCAGAAGGTACCCATCCCGCCCCACCCCACTCAACCCAACCCCACCCAGGAGGACCTCTACAAAAAACAAACAAACAACATAAAAAAACAAACAAACAAACCACCCGGTCACACCAGTCGCAGCAGCCCGGGCCTGAGACCCACCATCACCCAGCAACCCACCACCACCACTATGTGATAAAACTAATCAGAGGGGACCAGAGAGAATGAAATCCAGCCAATTGATGTTTTGAGGAGGCAGACATTGTTTCCATGCTAATATAATCTAAAAGAAAATTTCTAAACTGGTTAATACACAGATTGTTCTTCGCTTTCCAGTTCATGAGAATAGTTTTCTTTGCGATACATAACACTGTGACAACCATGTGTGCTGAGTTAATTTCCATGTTGATGTTGTCTAAGTCACCCAGTATGCACAGTGTGGGGCATGCAGGGATGCTACACTTTAGCCATGTTGATAGGTCCTCACAGACTTCAAGCCAGAACTTCTGGACAGGCGCAGAAAACCACAAAGCGTGTGCATAATCATCAGGTGTGTTATCTGTGCAATGTGAGCAGATGTTTGAGTGTGTTAGACCCATCCTGAACATCCTTTGTCCTGTATAGTGTGTTCTATGAAGGATTTTGTATTGTATGAGCTGTAAATTAGGATTTTGAGTCTTTATGAAGGTGTTCAAACATATTTGTGGTTAGAAGCTATGACCAGAACTGATGGATAAATCTGCCTCCCATTTTGAGGATGGAAGAGACATTGTGTCATCTATCTTAGACAATAATTTATATATTTTTGATAGTAGTTTTGGGGTACAGATGCTTAGAAATTCTGCTACCCTAGTCGGGGGTTGTAAGTCTGGTTGGTGGAGGATATATCCATCCATCCATCCATCATCTGCCGCTTATCCGGGGGTCGGGTCGCGGGGGCAGGAGCTTGAGCAGAGAAACCCAGACGTCTCTGTCCCCGGCCACTTCCTCCAGCTCTTCCGGGGGGACCCCGAGGCGTTCCCAGGCCAGCCGAGAGACATAGTCTCTCCAACGTGTCCTGGGTCTCCCCCGGGGTCTCCTCCCAGTGGGACGTGCCCGGAACACCTCCCTAGGGAGGCGCCCAGGGGGCATCCTAACCAGATGCCCGAGCCACCTCATCTGACTCCTCTCAATGCGGAGGAGCAGCGGTTCTACTCCGAGCCCCTCCCGGATGACTGAGCTTCTCACCCTATCTCTAAGGGAGAGCCCAGACACCCTGCGGAGGAAACCCATTTCGGCCGCTTGTATTCGCGATCTTGTTCTTTCGGTCACTACCCACAACTCGTGACCATAGGTGAGGATGGGAACGTAGATTGACCAGTAAGTAGAGAGCTTCGCCTTCTGGCTCAGCTCCCTCTTCACAACGACGGGTCGGTGCAGAGCCTGCAACACTGCAGGCGCCGCACCGATCCGCCCGTCAATCTCCCGCTCCATTCGTCCGTCACTCGTGAACAAGACCCCGAGATACTTGAACTCCTCCTCTTGGGGAAGGATCTCATTCCCGACCCGGAGAGAGCATTCCACCCTTTTCCGGCTGAGAACCATAGTCTCGGATTTGGAGGTGCTGATTCTCATCCCAGCCGCTTCACACTCGGCTGCGAATCACTCCAGTGAGAGCTGAAGGTCACGGCCTGACGACGCTAACAGAACCACATCATCTGCAAAAAAGCAGAGACCCGATTCTGAGGTCGCCAAATGGGACACCCTCAACGCCCTGGCTCCGCCTAGAAATTCTGTCCATAAAAGTTAGGAACAGAATCGGTGACAAAGGGCAGCCCTGACGGAGTCCAACTCTCACCGGAAACGTATCCGACTTACTGCCGGCAATGCGGACCAAACTCTGGCACCGGTCATACAGAGACCGAACGGCCCCTATCAAGGGGTCCGGCACTCCATATTCCCGGAGCACCCCCCACAGGACTCCACGAGGGACACGGTCGAACGCTTTCTCCAAGTCCACAAAACACATGTAGACTGGTTGGGCGAACTCCCATGCACCCTCCAGGATCCTGCCGAGGGTATAGAGCTGGTCCACTGTTCAACGGCCAGGACGAAAGCCACACTGCATCTCCTGAATCCGAGGCTCGATTATCCGACGGATCCTCCTCTCCAATACCCCCGAATAGACCTTACCAGGGAGGCTGAGGAGTGTGATACCCCTATAGTTGGAACACACCCTCCGGTCCCCCTTTTTAAAGAGGGGGACCACCACCCCAATCTGCCAGTCCAGAGGCACTGTCCCCGATGTCCACGCAATACTGCAGAGGCGTGTCAGCCAAGAAAGCCCTACAACATCCAGAGCCTTGAGAAACTCAGGACGGACCTCATCCACCCCCGGGGCCTTGCCACCGAGGAGCTTTTTAACCACCTCGGCAACCTCAGCCCTAGAAATGGGAGGCCCTGTCTCCGAGCTCTCCGACTCTGCCTCTTCCGAGCACGTGTTGGTAGGATTGAGGAGTTCCTCGAAGTACTCCCCCCACCGACTCACAACATCCCTAGTTGAGGTCAGCAAAGCCCCGTCCCCACTGTAAACAGTGTTGACTGTGAGCCGCTTCCCCCCCCCTGAGACGCCGGATGGTAGACCAGAATCTTTTCGAGGCCGTCCGGAAATCGTTCTCCATGGTCTCACCGAACTCCTCCCAGGCCCGAGTTTTTGCCTCAGCAACCGCCGAAGCCGTGGCCCGTCTGGCCCGTCGGTACCTATCAGCTTCTTCCAGGGTCCCACTGGCCAAAAAGGCCCGATAGGACTCCTTCTTCAGCTTGACGGCTTCCCTCACCACTGGTGTCCACCAGCAGGTTCGAGGGTTGCCGCCACGACAGGCACCGACCACCTTACGGCCACAACTCCGACCAGCTGCCTCGGCAATGGAGTCACGGAACATGGCCCATTCGGACTCAATGTCCCCCACCTCAAATATGGTTGAAGCTCTGCCGGAGGTGGGAGTTAAAGCTCCTTCTGACGGGGGATTCTGACAAACGCTCCCAGCAGACCCTCACAATACATTTGGGCCTGCCAGGTCTGATCGGCATCCTCCCCCACCAGGTGATCAGTTGACAGCTCCGCCCCTCTCTTCACCCGAGTGTCCAGGACATACGGCCGCAAGTCCGATGATACAACCACAAAGTCGATCATCGAACTGCGGCCAAGGGTGTCCTGGTGCCAAGTGCACATATGGACACCCTTATGCCTGAACATGGTGTTCGTTATGGACAGTCTATGACTGGCACAGAAGTCCAACAACATAACACCACTCTGATTCAGATCGGGGGGCCCCCCGATCCTCCCAATCACACCCCTCCAGGTCTCACTGTCATTGCTCACGTGAGCATTGAAGTCCCCCAGCAGAATGAGGGAGTCTCCGGTAGGAGCATTCTCCAGTGCCTCCCCCAGAGACTCCAAAAAGGGTAGGTACTCTGAACTGCTGTTTGGCGCATAGGCACAAACAACAGTCAGGACTCGTCCCCCCACCCTAAGGCGGGGGGAGGCTACCCTCTCGTTCACTGGGGTAAACCCCAATGTACTGGCACACAGCCGGGGGGCAATAAGTATGCCCACACCTGCTCTGCGCCTCTCACCACGGGCAACTCCAGAGTGGAAGAGAGTCCAACCCCTCTCAAGAGTACTGGTTCCAGATCCCAAGCCGTGCGTCGAGGTGAGTCCGACTATATCTAACGGTCTGATGAAGTTTCAACAATAAACAACAAACTTTGTATTATGAGAAAGAACCAGACTCATTCTTCAGGAATCCGAAAATAAGCTCTATTTTACGAGTTATGCACGAATTCGGATTCTCCTATAAAACGAATTCCTTAACTCAAACCAAGTTAAGACTGCTTTGTCCTTCATATTTATTCATGTCTAATCAAGTTTCAATGATAAACAACGTTGTACTTTGTAGAATGAGAAAGAACTTCTTCAGCAATAAGCATCTCTCGACAAATGACGAAATACAGATTTTGCTATAAAATTAATTGCTATCAGCCTGACTTAAAACTGTTTGTCTTCCTTATTTATCCACTTCAAATCAAGTTTCAACAATTAAAAAAAATTTGTAGTTTGAGAAAGAACAACTTAATCTTGAGCAATCAGTATAAAAAGAGGGTAAGCAAAGGTGCGAATGTCAAACCATACATGATCAAAACAGGGAGCGGAGGTGTTTGGCTGTGACAAGGTGTGAATGTCCAACCATAATTAATGAAAAGCGGGCAACAAGTAGGTTCGAATGCCCAACCATACATCATCAAAAGCAGGAGTGGATATGTTCGGCTACAAGAAGGTTTGAACGTCTGACCATAGTTTGTAAAAAGCGGGTAAGAAAAGGTTCGAATGCCCAAACATACACCATCAAAAGAGGGAGCGGAGGTGTTCCGCTGTAAGAAGGTGTGAATGTCCGACCATAGTTGGTAAAAAGTGGGTAAGAAAAGGTTAAAATACCCGACTGTACACAATCAATAGGGGGAGCGGAGTTATTCGGCTACAAGAAGGTGTGAAAGTCCAACCATTGTTTGTAAAAAACTGGTAAGAAAAGGTGCGAATGCCCGAATATATACCATCAAAAGCGGAAGCGGAGGTGTTCGGCTGCAAGAAGGTGTGAACGTCCGACCAAAGTTTGTAAAAAGCAGTTAAGAAAAGGTTCGAATATCCAACCAAACATAATCAAAAGCGGGAGCAGAGCTGTTCGACTGCAAGTAGGTGTGAATGTCCAGCCATAATTACTCACAAACGGATAAGAAAAGGTAGTATTGCCAGACCATGCATGATCAAAACAGGGAGCTGAGGTGGTTCAGCACCAAGGTGTGAATGTCTGACTATAGTTTGTAAAAAGCGGGTAAGATAAGGTGCGAATGCCCGACAATGTATAATCAAAAGAGGGAGCAGAGGTTTTCGGCTACAAGAAGGTTTGAATGTCCGACCATAGTTTGTAAAAAGCGGGTAAGAAAAGGTTCAAATGCCTGACTATACACCATCAAAAGCGGGAGTGGAGATGTTCCGCTGTAAGACGGTGTGAATGTCCGACCATAGTTGGTAAAAAGCGGGTAAGAAAAGGTTAAAATACCCGACTGTACACAATCAATAGCGGGAGCGGAGTTGTTCGGCTACAAGAAGGTGTGAAAGTCCAACCATCGTTTGTAAAAAGCTGGTAAGAAAAGGTTCGAATGCCCGAATATATACCATCAAAAGCGAAAGCGGAGGTGTTCGGCTGCAAGAAGGTGTGAACGTCCGACCAAAGTTGGCAAAAAGCAGTAAAGAAAAGGTTCGAATATCCAAACATAATTAAAAGCGAGAGAGATTGTGTTCAGCTGCAAGTAGTTGTGAATATCCAGCCATAATTACTCACAAACGGGTAAGAAAATGTAGTATTGCTTGACCATACATAATCAAAACAGAGAGCGGAGGTGGTTTAGCTGCAAAAAGGGGTGAATGTCCAACTAAAGTTCAAATATATTAACAAAAGCGGGAGGAGAGGTCTTCGGATTAGAGTGGTTGAAATTTCCAACCATAATCTATAAAATGCGGTGAAAAAAAAAGGTGTGAAGGAATGAATTTTATAGCAAAATCCGAAATCATGCATAACTCCGCAAAAGGAACGTATTGCTCAACCAAAGGGATGCTTCTTTCTCATTCAGGGTAATATGAGGAACTTTATGCTTGATACATTTTAGACATGGATAACTATGAAGGACAAAGCAATTTTAACTTGGTTTGAGCAAAGCAATTCATTTTATAGGAAAATCCGAAATCGTGCAGGACTCATGAAAGTAAGCTTATTCTCGGATTCCTGATCCTCCAGTGTTGCTCTTTCCTATACTGCAAAATACAGCCTTGTTCTTTGTTGAAATCGATATAGACATTGATAAATATGAAGGACAAAGCAGTTTCCACTTTGTTTGAGTGAAGGAATTAATTTTATAGCAAAATCCCAAATCAAGCAGAACGTATGAAAATAAGCTTGTTTTCAGATTCCTGATCCTCCAGTGTTGCTATTTCTTCTACTGCAAAATACAATGTTGTTCTTTGTTGAAGTCAATCTAGACATTGATAAATATGAAGGACAAAGCAGTTTCCACTTTGTTTGAGTAAAGGAATTCATTTTATACATGAAATCCCAAATCATGCAGAACGTATGAAAATAAGCTTATTCTCGGATTCCTGTTCCTTCAGTGTTGCTCTTTCTACTACTGCAAAATACAATGTTGTTCTTTGTTGAAGTCGATCTAGACATTGATAGATATGAAGGACAAAGCAGTTTTAACTTGGTTTGAGTGAAGGAATTAATTTTATACATAAAATCCCAAATCATGCAGAACGTATGAAAATATGCTTATTCTCGGATTACTGATCCTTCAGTGTTGCTCTTTCTTCTACTGCAAAATCCAGTGTTGTTCTTTGTTGAAGTCAATCTAGACATTGATAAATATGAAGGACAAAGCAGTTTTCACTTGGTTTGAGTGAAGGATTTGCAGCTGAAAACCTCCCGCTCCCACTTTTGATTGTGTATAGTCGGGCTTTCGAGCCTTTTCTTACCCGGTTTTTAGAAATTATGGTTGGACATTCAGACCTTGCAGCCGAAGACCTCCACTCCCTCTTTTGATCATACATTGTCGGGCATTATCACCTTTTCTTACCCGCTTTTTACAAACTATAGTCAGATATTCACACCTTGCAGCTGAACCACCTCAGCTCCCTGTTTTGATCATGTATGGTCTGGTAATACTACCTTTTCTTACCCGTTTGTGAGTAATTATGGCTGGACATTCACACCTACTTGCAGTCGAACAGCTCTGCTCCCGCTTTTGATGGTATATATTCGGGCATTCGAACCTTTTCTTAACTGCTTTTTGCAAACTTTGGTCGGACGTTCACACCTTCTTGCAGCCGAACACCTTCGCTTCCGCTTTTGATGGTATATATTCGGGCATTCGAACCTTTTCTTAGCAGCTTTTTACAAACCATGGTTGAACTTTCACACCTTCTTGTAGCCGAACACCTCCGCTCCCGCTTTTGATGGTGTATAGTCAGGCATTTGAACCTTTTCTTACCCGCTTTTTACAAACTATGGTCGGACATTCAAACCTTCTTGTAGCCGAAAACATCCGCTTCCTCTTTTGATCATACATTGTCGGGCATTCGCACCTTTTCTTACCCGCTTTTTACAAACCATGGTCGGACTGCACACATTCTTGTAGCCAAACACATCCGCTCCCGCTATTGATTGTGTACAGTCGGGTATTTTAACCTTTTCTTACCCGTTTTTTACCAACTATGGTCGGACATTCACACCTTCTTACAGCGGAACACCTCCGCTCCCTCTTTTGATGGTGTATGTTTGGGCATTCGAACCTTTTCTTACCCGCTTTTTACAAACTATGCTCGGACATTCAAACCTTCTTGTAGCCGAACACATCCACTCCTGCTTTTGATGATGTATGGTTGGGCATTCAAACCTACTTGTTGCCCGCTTTTCATTAATTTTGGGTGGACATTCACACCTTGTCACAATCAATCAGCATTTTATAGATTATGGTTGGAAATTCTCAACCACTCTCATCCGAAGACCTCTCCTCCCGCTTTTGTTAATATATTTGAACTTTAGTCGGACATTCACACCTTCTTGCAGCTGAACCACCTCCGCTCCCTGTTTTGATCATGTATGGTCTGGCAATACTACCTTTTCTTACCCGTTTGTTAGTAATTATGGCTGGACATTCACACCTACTTGCAGCCGAACATCACCTCTCCCGCTTTTGATGGTGTATAGTCGGGCATTCTCACCCTTTCTCATCAGCTTTTTGCAAATTATGATCTGACATTCACACCTGCTTTTGATAATGTATGGTTGGGCATTCGCACCTTTTCTTACCCATTTTTCAGTAATTATGGGTGGACATTCACACCTTCTTGCAGCTGAACACCTCCTCTCCCGCTATTGATTGTGTACAGTCGGGTATTTTAACCTTTTCTTACCCGCTTTTTACCAAATATGGTCGGACATTCACACCGTCTTACAGCGGAACACCTCTGCTCCCGCTTTTGATGGTGTATAGTCAGGCGCTTGAACCTTTTCTTACCCGCTTTTTACAAACTATGGTCGGACATTCAAACCTTCTTGTAGCCGAAAACCTCCGCTCCCTCTTTTGATTATACATTGTTGGGCATTCGCACCTTATTTACAAACTATAGTCAGACATTCACACCTTGCAGCTGAGCCACCTAAGCTCCCTGTTTTGATAGTGTATGTTCGGGCATTCGAACCTATTCTTACCCCCTTTTTACAAACTATGCTCGGAGATTCACACCTACTCACAGCCGAACAACTCCGCTCCCGCATTTGATGATGTATTGTCCGGCATTCTAGTCTCTTCTAACACATTTTTCAGCAATTATGGTCGGACATTCACACCTACTCACAGCCAAACACTTCCGCTCCCGCATTTGATGGTGTATAGCCGGGCATTCTCACCCTTTCTCATCAGCTTTTTTAAATTATGATCTGACATTCACACCTACTTGCAGTCGAACAGCTCTTTTCCCGCTTTTGATTATGTTTGGTTGGATATTCGAACCTTTTCTTAACTGCTTTTTACAAACTTTGGTCGGACGTTCACACCTTCTTGCAGCCGAACACATCCACTTCCACTTTTGATGGTATATATTCGGGCATTCGAACCTTTTCTTACCCGCTTTTTACAATCCGTGGTCGGACTTTCACACCTTCTTGTAGCCAAACAACTCCGCTCCCGCTATTGATTGTGTACAGTCGGGTATTTTAACCTTTTCTTACCCGCTTTTTACCAACTATGGTCGGACATTTACACCTTCTTACAGCGGAACACCTCCGCTCCCTCTTTTGATGGTCTATGTTCGGGCATTCGAACCATTTCTTACCCGCTTTTTACAAACTATGGTCGGACATTCAAACCTTCTTGTAGCCGAACACATCCACTCCTGCTTTTGATGATGTATGGTTTGGCATTTTCACCTTTTCTTACCCATTTTTCAGTAATTATGGGTGGACATTCACACCTTCTTGCAGCTGAACAACTCCTCTCCCGCTTATGATCATGTGCGGTTTGATATTCGAAAATTTTCTTTCATGTTTTAAAGCAATTATTGATGGACATTCAAATCTTCTTGTAGCCGAACACATCCACTCCTGCTTTTGATGATGTATGGTTTGGCATTCGCACCCTTTTTTTACCCATTTTTCAGGAATTTTGGGTGGACATTCAGACCTTCTTGCAGCCGAAAACCTCCGCTCCCTCTTTTGATCATACATTGTCGGGCATTCGCACCTTATCTTACCCGCTTTTTACAAACTATAGTCAGACATTCACACCTGGCAGCTGAACCACCTCCGCTCCCTGTTTTGATCATGTATGGTCTGGCAATACTACCTTTTCTTACCCGTTTGTGAGTAATTAATCCCAAAATATTGAGCATAAAATAAGTCTTTATGCTGATGATGTATTACTTTTCCTTCAGAACTCACAGACGTCTCTCAGTCACACGATCACACTCATAAATAAATTCTCAGCACTTTCTGACTACTCTATCAACTGGTCTAAGACCACAGTTCTGCCCATTAACTATAGGGTCCATAATATACCTGCGATCACTTTACAGTCAGGAAATATTAGATATTTAGGCATCAACATTTCCTCCAGGCTCTCAGAGCTAACAAAGCTAAATAATGTGCAATTATTAAAGACAGTAGAGGACGATCTCTCGTTGGAAGTCCTTACCTATATCACTTATGGGGAGAGTTACATCCATTAAAATGATGATACTACCAAAAGTTAACTATTTGTTCTCAATGATCCCCATAAAACCATCTGCTACTTGGTTTAAGTCACTAGATTCATGCATCTGCAAATTTCTGTGGAAAAACAAACCACCACGTATTAGTTTAAAAACCCTACAGAAGACCAAGGACAGTGGTGGATTAGATTTACCTCATTTTCAGCACTATTCCTTAGACAATAGGTTACAATATATATCAAAATGGTTTAAACCTTGTTGTTGTCACAGTTCCCAGAGACGTTGTAATCGTTGAGGATTCTATATTCACCCCCTCATTAGAGGCACGTAATGCAGATTGATGACACTGAATCTTCTTCTCTGTTCATTGCTGGCATCATTCCCAGCATCGTAAGTGTTCGTGGCATTGTTAGCCTCTTCTTCTGGATCTTGATATCGAGAATCCTTTTGTATTTCTGGTTTGTCAGTCCTCTGTCTTCGTTCACCGGAGTCTTTGTCTTTTTGTCCTTGAGTTTGGTGATTTTTTCTTCTTTTGATGCCTTGACACAATGTGACAGGTGATACCACGTGGGAGATCCTGTAACTTGGACTGCTGTCCCTGTGCTGCGAAATGGCTGTGCTGCTCAAATGGTCTCTCCTTCATCATGGTTACATGCTGCCATTCCGACATCTCGCCATTCCGACATGGGTCTCCAATTGTCGGAATGGCGACACTTAATTTTTTATCAAACGTCCCACCATTCCGACACTTTTTTCCTCCTATGGTCGGAATGGCGGTATGTTTTTTGTTTTTTTTAACATACCGCCATTCCGACAGTTCCTTTTAATAGCCTATTTTTTACCCAAAACATTTTGCACTAATGATATGCCGGCGCAAATACGCCCTAAAGTTTGGCGCACAAGCTTTGAACATGCAGAGGCACATGCAGAGGCCACAGCCTCGCAAACAAACTTTAATAATCTATTATCAAAATCCCCTGAATTTCAAATATAAAAATACAGATATTAATGTAACTCTGGCGAGACTGAAACTGATTAAGCAGAAATACATTGTCAGTGAGCTGTCACAGCAGCCAGCTGGAGCGGAGCTCTCCACAGAGCCCATGCGTCTTTTGCACGCTGTCATCATATGCAAAAGTAATAATTGCAATTACAGATATCACGGCTACTGCACAGGACACAGTTGCGAGCACTCTGCCTTGCCTTGCCAATAGCAGAAGAGAGAAATGACAGCATAGAACGTATAAAACACAACAAAATTCAGTAAAAACATTTATTCATGTTATTCACGTGATTTATGAGTACTCACTCCAATTTTGGGAAGCGCGGATGGGCTTTGCGCATTGGGCACAAACACACAGCTGCAACGGTTGTAGCTTTATACAGCCTGTTGATATCTTAAGGACCTAACTGGTCACACCTGGGAGTAAATGTCATGTAGAGATTGTTTTTACATGACATTACAGCTGAACATATAGCTTTCATCCACAAACCAACGTGGGAGAGCCCGAAGACGCATGTGCCAGACGCACATAGGCATGCGTAAAACCAATTTTGACCACTTCATACTGTTTATTTGCTTTCTTTTAGTTAACTTTCGTTTCTTTTGGATTCTTGTGCGTGTTATGGAGCCGTTTTGGTCCATGTTTGTAAGCCTTTTTTTCCTGGATTAAATTTTCGGAAGTTGAAACAAGTGGCATTGGAGTGTGTGATTGAAAACCACCGCGGACTGCTTCTCCTCCTCCAGTTGCCGAGACTTTGTGTTTTTAATAACGCTTGTCTATAAACACGTGTTAAACATATAAATTATATGAACAGAAAGAAGGGACTCACCTGTTGAGTAACACACATTTCCTTATACGGAAAGCCTTGTCGGAATGGTGGGACATTTGAACGTCAGAATAGCGGGATGTCGCAATGGTGGGATGTCGGAATGGTGGGACGTTTGCATGTCGGAATGGTGGTATGTCGGAATGGTGGTATGTCGGAATGGTGGGATGTCGGAATAGCGGGATGTCGGAATGGTGAAATTTTGGAATGGGTGTTGCCACCCCCTTCATCATATACACAGTTATTTATACATCACCTTCCACCATGAAGCGTTGTCCCTTTTTGTTTCTCTCTTTGTTCTTAAAATGCTGTTATGCATGTCTAAACCAATCCATTAAATTAGATTATTTTGGCAGTAAAGCGATCTACAATGTGCTTGGTCGCAAAGCTGCTCATCTGTGGTAAACAGCTCTTCAGAAAGGCATTCTTCAATTGATTTCACTAATTCTATGTAATAATTTTGTGATTTCCTACAAAACTACACTTCTTCTCCCATCTGTCTGAGTATTTAATATTGTCTGGGTCCCGTTAAAACATGTATTTTTCCCATCTAATTCCTTGTTTGCTTTAAAACAAGTATTCCCCATTTTCTATCCCTTCAGTAGCCAACCAGTTTGTATGGAGTACACTGGAGCAACTTGACTGATCAGTAAAACACTGCTTTTGTTGTCACCGCAAGGCTTCCCCCGTCGGTTGTTTCACTGAGACACTACTGAGTAACTATAACTCAACACAGTTTATACACATAACATTCCTATACATACTAACAAACAAACAAACAATTATTTATCGCAATTTTCTCATCTCTGTTTGAACGTACACCCAGGTAAATATTCCTGTAGTCTTCTCATACCGACTATGGACCCATCCATTGTTTAACTTCACTGTTTTGCAAATCCTAATTGAATATTACACATTGACATTGAACTTTACTTGATAAGCAGGTCTTCATTGCATTCAGCAGCCTATATGTGAGCATCTATGTGTAAGCTGTTCTTCTTTGCATTTATCAGCAGCAAGCAATTCTTCATTGCACATGCATATGAAAATAGTAAAACAATTCCAATGCGTTAGCGAAACCTTCTATATCAGGAGTGTCCATCATGATGCTGGGAATAGAACCTCTTTCCCAGAATAGTTCAACCTTCATTACTCAACTGATCATAACTCCGCAATGAGCACATTTCAAAGTATCATTCCTCTACATATATTCAAAAATCTATGTGTAAATGTTTAATATTTCTTATATTTGTTGATGTCATTCTGTGTGCATGTGGCCTAAACCCAATCTCTGTGTGGCAATTTTAATTTAAACAAGTTGAACTCTGCCTCTGATCATTTAAAAAAGGTGTGTACCAATATCAACCTTTCTCAGGTAATTACTGATCCTACAAAACCAAAGAGATCCTTCAAGGTTGTCCCTGATTGGCTCAATCTTAACAAATCAAAGGTAGAAAATCCGCAGTATCTGAACTTGGTGTTAGTTATCACTGCTCAATAGCCTGTATCAGAATTGCAAAAATGAAAACATTAGGTCCACGCTTGGTATCCAGATCCTGAAACATCTCCATGAGCAGGCTTTTTTTTAACTGATCTGTTGAATAGTTATATGACACTGTTAAAATCCCAGATGAAGATCTAGCACTTGACCATTTTTGTAAATCTTCTAATTCCACAGTTGATAAACACGCCCCTTTTAAAAAGTATAGAACTTAGAACAGGTCTATCCCTGGCTTTCGGCAGAACTGTCTTCTTTACTTTTTTTTCCCCTTGTCCTGTTCAGCATTATGTCAGAAGAATTGTAGTCTGAATACCTTTGATGCCAAACAGATTTGTTTTGCCAAGGGAAGTTTTATAAATGTAAAGCTCCCCTTGATGCCCATTTATTTATTTCTGTTTACAATATATGACATGAACTGAACTGAACCGGACCGGGGGACAAGGAAAGAAGAAGAGGAAAGAAGAGGAAACAGAACAAAAATAGAAACAAAAACCAGACAACCAGCTGCTACACCTGTAAAAAACAAAACAGACAACAATCCATGGCCTATGAGGGGAATCCAGCCTTAGCGCCACCAGGAGCACCTGAAAGCAGACAAGCAGAGAAAAAACAAACACACAAACAAACAAAAACAAGCACAAGAAGCGGCAATCGCATACAACACAGCTGTGGATATAGATGACCTGAGACGACATGATAATACATCAACTGCTTAGTGACCATGCTACTGGACTAATGAATGTGTGTGTGTGTGTGTGAGAACATGCAACACCCATGGCACAGGACCTACATGATAACCGTGCTTAGTTATGAGTGTATAAGCGTACAGGGCCACAATCCACAGCCCCCCCCCAAGCAATCAGAAGCAGGCAGAGAGGGCCACAAGACCCAGGCCACCAGCAGCCCCCACAGAGCACAGAACCCAGGCAGCCCACCGCAGGGGCAACCACGCATCCACCCAGAAGACTGCAGAGGAAGCCCCCGGAAAGAGCCCCCATAAGCATAGGGCAGAGGCACTCCGGGAACCAGGGGTAACAGCCCACTGACCCCGCCAGGCCCCAGCCGCCCAGACACGGGCCGTGCACTGGACCTGGGCCCCAGGAGCCCGAGCGCCCCCAAACCCCCCGGCAGAGGCCCCACCCAATACCCAGGAGGGTCAAGCGCCCCAGACAGCCACAAAGTGGGTCAGCGCCTGCCCCAGCGCCCCTGGCCAAGTGCCCTGGGAGTCAAGACGTGCCCACAGGTGGGTGAAGTCGCGAGCAGTGGGGAGAGGCAACGCTGATGCCCCATCGGGAGAAACACAGGCAGGCCAGGCGACAGCAAGTCCCAGATCCAGGCCCAATCATTACCACACACACTTTCACGTCCCATACATCCACACATCCACACATCCTACCTCCCTCGACTCTGCTGGGGTGTAGTGCAGCGGGCACACCAGGAGGCCAGCAACCCCCCAGCCACCACAGACCCCGAACCAGCAGAACAATTAATTAATCCTCCTGGCCCCTCCTGCCCCGAGCAGACACCAGGAAGCAGGGGTGTGCGAAGAAGACCCCTCCCCTCACCCTTCTGGCTCTTCAATATTTTCTAATAGTGAGCAATTAAAATTGAGGGGCAGCCAAACTTGTAGAACTGGGAGCGCGGCACTCTGGGCAGCCTACATACCCAAAGAGCCCCGCCCACCAGATGCCACTCAGTGTAACCACCCCCCAAGACCTAATGTGTGTGCGTGAGTGTGTTTGATAAGTAGTAATGTCTAAGGTGAAATTAAAACAGGGGCAGGGAACTGCAGAGTGCAACCAAAGGGGACCACCTACGTGGCCCCATCCACTACACCCCACCGAACACACACGCCCCCAAAACCCTTCATGTGTGAGTGTGTGCTGTGTACAGGAGCCAGAAGGGAGAGGGGTATGGGGATATATACCGGGGGAGCTACTCTCCCCCAGAGAGGGCAGCCAGGGACTGGCTGCAATAGACATCCCCGCTACCTGGGAGCCAACAATGGGCAGGAGGGCCTGATATCCACCAGGCTCGGGGCCTGCAGCGACCATATTCCGGGAGCTACTGTACCCCCAGAAGGTACCCATCCCGCCCCACCCCACTCAACCCAACCCCACCCAGGAGGACCTCTACAAAAAACAAACAAACAACATAAAAAAACAAACAAACAAACCAACCGGTCACACCAGTCGCAGCAGCCCGGGCCTGAGACCCACCATCACCCAGCAACCCACCACCACCACTATGTGATAAAACTAATCAGAGGGGACCAGAGAGAATGAAATCCAGCCAATTGATGTTTTGAGGAGGCAGACATTGTTTCCATGCTAATATAATCTAAAAGAAAATTTCTAAACTGGTTAATACACAGATTGTTCTTCGCTTTCCAGTTCATGAGAATAGTTTTCTTTGCGATACATAACACTGTGACAACCATGTGTGCTGAGTTAATTTCCATGTTGATGTTGTCTAAGTCACCCAGTATGCATAGTGTGGGGCATGCAGGGATGCTACACTTTAGCCATGTTGACAGGTCCTCACAGATTTCAAGCCAGAACTTCTGGACAGGCGCAGAAAACCACAAAGCGTGTGCATAATCATCAGGTGTGTTATCTGTGCAATGTGAGCAGATGTTTGAGTGTGTTAGACCCATCCTGAACATCATTTGTCCTGTATAGTGTGTTCTATGAAGGATTTTGTATTGTATGAGCTGTAAATTAGGATTTTGAGTCTTTATGAAGGTGTTCAAACATATTTGTGGTTAGAAGCTATGACCAGAACTGATGGATAAATCTGCCTCCCATTTTGAGGATGGAAGAGACATTGTGTCATCTATCTTAGACAATAATTTATATATTTTTGATAGTAGTTTTGGGGTACAGATGCTTAGAAATTCTGCTACCCTAGTCGGGGGTTGTAAGTCTGGTTGGTGGAGGATATATCCATCCATCCATCCATCATCTGCCGCTTATCCGGGGGTCGGGTCGCGGGGGCAGGAGCTTGAGCAGAGAAACCCAGACGTCTCTGTCCCCGGCCACTTCCTCCAGCTCTTCCGGGGGGACCCCGAGGCGTTCCCAGGCCAGCCGAGAGACATAGTCTCTCCAACGTGTCCTGGGTCTCCCCCGGGGTCTCCTCCCAGTGGGACGTGCCCGGAACACCTCCCCAGGGAGGCGCCCAGGGGGCATCCTAACCAGATGCCCGAGCCACCTCATCTGACTCCTCTCAATGCGGAGGAGCAGCGGTTCTACTCCGAGCCCCTCCCGGATGACTGAGCTTCTCACCCTATCTCTAAGGGAGAGCCCAGACACCCTGCGGAGGAAACCCATTTCGGCCGCTTGTATTCGCGATCTTGTTCTTTCGGTCACTACCCACAACTCGTGACAATAGGTGAGGATGGGAACGTAGATTGACCAGTAAGTAGAGAGCTTCGCCTTCTGGCTCAGCTCCCTCTTCACAACGACGGGTCGGTGCGGAGCCTGCAACACTGCAGGCGCCGCACCGATCCGCCCGTCAATCTCCCGCTCCATTCGTCCGTCACTCGTGAACAAGACCCCGAGATACTTGAACTCCTCCTCTTGGGGAAGGATCTCATTCCCGACCCGGAGAGAGCATTCCACCCTTTTCCGGCTGAGAACCATAGTCTCGGATTTGGAGGTGCTGATTCTCATCCCAGCCGCTTCACACTCGGCTGCGAATCACTCCAGTGAGAGCTGAAGGTCACGGCCTGACGACGCTAACAGAACCACATCATCTGCAAAAAGCAGAGACCCGATTCTGAGGTCGCCAAATGGGACACCCTCAACGTCCTGGCTCCGCCTAGAAATTCTGTCCATAAAAGTTAGGAACAGAATCGGTGACAAAGGGCAGCCCTGACAGAGTCCAACTCTCACCGGAAACGTATCCGACTTACTGCCGGCAATGCGGACCAAACTCTGGCACCGGTCATACAGAG
This sequence comes from Leuresthes tenuis, assembly GCF_036924035.1. Lineage (NCBI taxonomy): Eukaryota > Metazoa > Chordata > Actinopteri > Atheriniformes > Atherinopsidae > Leuresthes > Leuresthes tenuis. Next base: position 8,578,006 of record NW_027325369.1, read on the forward strand.
ACCGAACGGCCCCTATCAAGGGGTCCGGCACTCCATATTCCCGGAGCACCCCCCACAGGACTCCACGAGGGACACGGTCGAACGCTTTTTCCAAGTCCACAAAACACATGTAGACTGGTTGGGCGAACTCCCATGCACCCTCCAGGATCCTGCCGAGGGTATAGAGCTGGTCCACTGTTCCACGGCCAGGACGAAAGCCACACTGCATCTCCTGAATCCGAGGCTCGATTATCCGACGGATCCTCCTCTCCAATACCCCCGAATAGACCTTACCAGGGAGGCTGAGGAGTGTGATACCCCTATAGTTGGAACACACCCTCCGGTCCCCCTTTTTAAAGAGGGGGACCACCACCCCAATCTGCCAGTCCAGAGGCACTGTCCCCGATGTCCACGCGATACTGCAGAGGCGTGTCAGTCAAGACAGCCCTAACACATCCAGAGCCTTGAGAAACTCAGGACGGACCTCATCCACCCCCGGGGCCTTGCCACCAAGGAGCTTTTTAACCACCTCGGCAACCTCAGCCCCAGAAATGGGAGGCCCCGTCTCCGAGCTCTCCGACTCTGCCTCTTCCGAGCACGTGTTGGTAGGATTGAGGAGTTCCTCGAAGTACTCCCCCCACCGACTCACAACATCCCTAGTTGAGGTCAGCAAAGCCCCGTCCCCACTGTAAACAGTGTTGACTGTGAGCCGCTCCCCCCCCCCCCTGAGACGCCGGATGGTGGACCAGAATCTTTTCGAGGCCGTCCGGAAATCGTTCTCCATGGTCTCACCGAACTCCTCCCAGGCCCGAGTTTTTGCCTCAGCAACCGCCGAAGCCGTGGCCCGTCTGGCCCGTCGGTACCTATCAGCTTCTTCCAGGGTCCCACTGGCCAAAAAGGCCCGATAGGACTCCTTCTTCAGCTTGACGGCTTCCCTCACCACTGGTGTCCACCAGCAGGTTCGAGGGTTGCCGCCACGACAGGCACCGACCACCTTACGGCCACAACTCCGACCAGCTGCCTCGGCAATGGAGTCACGGAACATGGCCCATTCGGACTCAATGTCCCCCACCTCAAATATGGTTGAAGCTCTGCCGGATGTGGGAGTTAAAGCTCCTTCTGACGGGGGATTCTGACAAACGCTCCCAGCAGACCCTCACAATACGTTTGGGCCTGCCAGGTCTGATCGGCATCCTCCCCCACCAGCGGAGCCAACTCACCACCAGGTGGTGATCAGTTGACAGCTCCGCCCCTCTCTTCACCCGAGTGTCCAGGACATACGGCCGCAAGTCCGATGATACAACCACAAAGTCGATCATCGAACTGCGGCCAAGGGTGTCCTGGTGCCAAGTGCACATATGGACACCCTTATGCCTGAACATGGTGTTCGTTATGGACAGTCTATGACTGGCACAGAAGTCCAACAACATAACACCACTCTGATTCAGATCGGGGGGGCCGTTCCTCCCAATCACACCCCTCCAGGTCTCACTGTCATTGCCCACGTGAGCATTGAAGTCCCCCAGCAGAATGAGGGAGTCTCCGGTAGGAGCATTCTCCAGTGCCTCCCCCAGAGACTCCAAAAAGGGTAGGTACTCTGAACTGCTGTTTGGCGCATAGGCACAAACAACAGTCAGGACTCGTCCCCCCACCCAAAGGCGGAGGGAGGCTACCCTCTCGTTCACTGGGGTAAACCCCAATGTACTGGCACACAGCCGGGGGGCAATAAGTATGCCCACACCTGCTCTGCGCCTCTCACCACGGGCAACTCCAGAGTGGAAGAGAGTCCAACCCCTCTCAAGAGTACTGGTTCCAGATCCCAAGCCGTGCGTCGAGGTGAGTCCGACTATATCTAACGGTCTGATGAAGTTTCAACAATAAACAACAAACTTTGTATTATGAGAAAGAACCAGACTCATTCTTTAGAATTCCGAAAATAAGCTCTATTTTACGAGTTATGCACGAATTCGGATTCTCCTATAAAACGAATTCCTTAACTCAAACCAAGTTAAGACTGCTTTGTCCTTCATATTTATTCATGTCTAATCAAGTTTCAATGATAAACAACGTTGTACTTTGTAGATTGAGAAAGAACTTCTTCAGCAATAAGCATCTCTCGACAAATGACGAAATACAGATTTTGCTATAAAATTAATTGCTATCAGCCTGACTTAAAACTGTTTGTCTTCCTTATTTATCCACTTCAAATCAAGTTTCAACAATTAAAAAAAAATTGTAGTTTGAGAAAGAACAACTTAATCTTGAGCAATCAGTATAAAAAGAAGGTAAGCAAAGGTGCGAATGTCAAACCATACATGATCAAAACAGGGAGCGGAGGTGTTTGGCTGAGACAAGGTGTGAATGTCCACCCATAATTAATGAAAAGCGGGCAACAAGTAGGTTCGAATGCCCAACCATACATCATCAAAAGCAGGAGTGGATATGTTCGGCTACAAGAAGGTTTGAACGTCCGACCATAGTTTGTAAAAAGCGGGTAAGAAAAGGTTCGAATGCCCGAACATACACCATCAAAGGAGGGAGCGGAGGTGTTCCGCTGTAAGAAGGTGTGAATGTCCGACCATAGTTGGTAAAAAACGGGTAAGAAAAGGTTAAAATACCCGACTGTACACAATCAGTAGCGGGTGCGGAGTTGTTCGGCTACTAAAAGGTGTGAAAGTACGACCATGGTTTGTAAAAAGCGGGTAAGAAAAGGTGCGAATGCCCGAAAATGTATGATCAAAAGAGGGAGCGGAGGTGTTCGGCTGCAAGAAGGTGTGAATGTACACCCATAATTACTGAAAAATGGGTAAGAAAAGGTGCAAATGCCTAACTATACATAATCAAAAGCAGGAGTGGATGTGTTCGGCTCCAAAAAGGGTTGAATGTCTGACCATGGTTTGTAAAAAACGGGTAAGAAAAGGTGCGAATGCCCGACAATGTATGATCAAAAGAGGGAGCGGAGGTTTTTGGCTACAAGGTTTGAATGTCCGACCATAGTTTGTAAAAAGCAGGTAAGAAAAGGTTCAAATGCCTGACTATACACCATCAAAAGCGGGAGCGGAGATGTTCCGCTGTAAGACGGTGTGAATGTCCCACCATAGTTGGTAAAAAGCGGGTAAGAAAAGGTTAAAATACCCGACTGTACACAATCAATAGGGGGAGCGGAGTTGTTCGGCTACAACAAGGTGTGAAAGTCCAACCATGGTTTGTAAAAAGCGGGTAAGAAAAGGTTCGAATGCCCGAATATATACCATCAAAAGCGGAAGCGGAGGTGTTCGGCTGCAAGAAGGTGTGAACGTCCGACCAAAGTTTGTAAAAAGCAGTTAAGAAAAGGTTCGAATATCCAACCAAACATAATCAAAAGCGGGAGCAGAGCTGTTCGACTGCAAGTAGGTGTGAATGTCCTGCCATAATTACTCACAAACGGGTAAGAAAAGGTAGTATTGCCAGACCATACATGATCAAAATAGGGAGCGGAGGTGGTTTAGCAGCAAAAAGGGGTGAATGTCCAACTAAAGTTCAAATATATTAACAAAAGCGGGAGGAGAGGTCTTCGGATTAGAGTGGTTGAAATTTCCAACCATAATCTATAAAATGTGGTGAAAAAAAAAGGTGTGAAGGAATGAATTTTATAGCAAAATCCGAAATCATGCATAACTCCGCAAAAGGAACGTATTGTTCAACCAAAGGGATGCTTCTTTCTCATTCAGGGTAATATGAGGAACTTTATGCTTGATACATTTTAGACATGGATAACTATGAAGGACAAAGCAATTTTAACTTGGTTTGAGCAAAGCAATTCATTTTATAGGAAAATCCGAAATCGTGCAGGACTCATGAAAGTAAGCTTATTCTCGGATTCCTGATCCTCCAGTGTTGCTCTTTCCTATACTGCAAAATACAGCCTTGTTCTTTGTTGAAATCGATATAGACATTGATAAATATGAAGGACAAAGCAGTTTCCACTTTGTTTGAGTGAAGGAATTAATTTTATAGCAAAATCCCAAATCAAGCAGAACGTATGAAAATAAGCGTGTTTTCGGATTCCTGATCCTTCAGTGTTGCTATTTCTTCTACTGCAAAATACAATGTTGTTCTTTGTTGAAGTCAATCTAGACATTGATAAATATGAAGGACAAAGCAGTTTTAACATAGTTTGAGTAAAGGAATTCATTTTATACATAAAATCCCAAATCATGCAGAACGTATGAAAATAAGCTTATTCTCGGATTCCTGTTCCTTCAAGTGTTGCTCTTTCTACTACTGCAAAATACAATGTTGTTCTTTGTTGAAGTAAATCTAGACATTGATAAATATGAAGGACAAAGCAGTTTTCACTTGGTTTGAGTGAAGGAATTCATTTTATACATAAAATCCCAAATCATGCAGAACGTATGAAAAGAAGCTTATTCTCGGATTCCTGATCCTTCAGTGTTGCTTTTTCTTCTACTGCAAAATACAATGTTGTTCTTTGTTGAAGTCGATCTAGACATTGATAAATATGAAGGACAAAGCAGTTTTAAATTGGTTTGAGTGAAGGAATTCATTTTATACATAAAATCCCAAATCATGCAGAACGTATGAAAATAAGCTTATTCTCGGATTACTGATCCTTCAGTGTTGCTCTTTCTTCTACTGCAAAATCCAGTGTTGTTCTTTGTTGAAGTCAATCTAGACATTGATAAATATGAAGGACAAAGCAGTTTTAACATAGTTTGAGTGAAAGCATTCATTTATAGTAAAATCAATAATCGTGCAGAACTCATGAAAATAAGCTTATTCTCGGATTACTAAACCTTTTGATTTGCTCTTTCTTTACTGCAAAGTACAATGTTGTTCTTTGTTGAAGTCGATCTAGACATTGATAAATATGAAGGACAAAGCAGTTTTCACTTGGTTTGAGTGAAGGATTTGCAGCTGAAAATCTCCCGCTCCCGCCTTTGATTGTGTATAGTCGGGCTTTCGAGCCTTTTCTTACCCGGTTTTTAGAAATTATGGTTGGACATTCAGACCTTGCAGCCGAAGACCTCCACTCCCTCTTTTGATCATACATTGTCGGGCATTCGCACCTTGTCTTACCCGCTTTTTACAAACTATAGTCAGACATTCACACCTTGCAGCTGAACCACCTCAGCTCCCTGTTTTGATCATGTATGGTCTGGCAATACTACCTTTTCTTACCCGTTTGTGAGTAATTATGGCTGGACATTCACACCTACTTGCAGTCGAACAGCTCTGCTCCCGCTTTTGATGGTATATATTCGGGCATTCGAACCTTTTCTTAACTTCTTTTTGCAAACTTTGGTCGGACGTTCACACCTTCTTGCAGCCGAACACCTCCGCTTCCGCTTTTGATGGTATATATTCGGGCATTCGAACCTTTTCTTAGCAGCTTTTTACAAACCATGGTTGAACTTTCACACCTTCTTGTAGCCGAACACCTCCGCTCCCGCTTTTGATGGTGTATAGTCAGGCATTTGAACCTTTTCTTACCCGCTTTTTACAAACTATGGTCGGACATTCAAACCTTCTTGTAGCCGAAAACCTCCGCTCCCTCTTTTGATCATACATTGTCGGGCATTCGCACCTTTTCTTACCCGTTTTTTACAAACCATGGTTGGACTGTCACACATTCTTGTAGCCAAACACATCCACTCCCGCTATTGATTGTGAACAGTCGGGTATTTTAACCTTTTCTTACCCGTTTTTTACCAACTATGGTCGGACATTCACACCTTCTTACAGCGGAACACCTCCGCTCCCTCTTTTGATGGTGTATGTTTGGGCATTCGAACCTTTTCTTACCCGCTTTTTACAAACTATGCTCGGACATTCAAACCTTCTTGTAGCCGAACACATCCACTCCTGCTTTTGATGATGTATGGTTGGGCATTCAAACCTACTTGTTGCCCGCTTTTCATTAATTTTGGGTGGACATTCACACCTTGTCACAGCCAAACACCTCCGCTCCCTGTTTTGATCATGTATGGTTGGACATTCGCACCTTTTCTCACCCGCTTTTTGCCAACTATGGTCGGCTGTTCACAGCTTCCTCTCCACCATACTTGTATGGTGGGATATTCACACCCACTTGCATCCGAAGACCTTTTGTTGATATTTAGTCCGTCATTCGCAGCTTACCCGCTTTTGGCAAACTATGGCCTTCATGCAGCCAAACACCTCTGATCTCGCTTTTGATGATGTAAGGTTGGGCATTCAGACCTTGCTTCACCTGCTTTTCACCAAATATAGTCGGACATTCACACCTTCTTGCAGCCGAACACTTCCGCTCCACCTTTTAGTGTTCTATCACACCTTTTTTTTCACCGCATTTTATAGATTATGGTTGGAAATTCTCAACCACTCTCATCCGAAGACCTCTCCTCCCGCTTTTGTTAATATATTTGAACTTTAGTCGGACATTCACACCTTCTTGCAGCTGAACCACCTCCGCTCCCTGTTTTGATCATGTATGGTCTGGCAATACTACCTTTTCTTACCCGTTTGTTAGTAATTATGGCTGGACATTCACACCTACTTGCAGCCGAACACCACCTCTCCCGCTTTTGATGATGTATGGACCGGCATTCTTACCTTTTCTAACACATTTTTAAGCAATTATGGTCGGACATTCACACTTACTCACAGCCGAACAACTCCGCTCCCGCATTTGATGGTGTATAGTCGGGCATTCTCACCCTTTCTCATCAGCTTTGTGCAAATTATGATCTGACATTCAAACCTGCTTTTGATAATGTATGGTTGGGCATTCGCACCTTTTTTTTACCCATTTTTCAGGAATTATGGGTGGACATTCACACCTTCTTGCAGCTGAACAACTCCTCTCCTTCTTATGATCATGTGCGGATGATATTCGAAAATTTTCTTTCATGTTTTAAAGCAATTATTGATGGACATTCAGACCTTCTTGCAGCTGAACCACTCTGCTCCCGCTTTTGATGGTGTATAGTCGGGCTTTCGAGCCTTTCCTTCCCGGTTTTTACAAATTATGGTTGGACATTCAGACCTTCTTGCAGCCGAACACCTCCACTCCCTCTTTTGATCATACATTGTCGGGCATTAGCACCTTTTCTTAACCACTTTTTACAAACCATAGTCGGACTTTCACATCTTTTAGTAGCCGAACAACTCCGCTCCCGCTATTGATTGTGTACAGTCGGGTATTTTAACCTTTTCTTACCCGCTTTTTACCAACTATGGTCGGACATTCACACCTTCTTACAGCGGAACACCTCCGCTCCCTCTTTTGATGGTGTATGTTCGGGCAGTCAAACCTTTTCTTACCTGCTTTTTACAAACTATGGTTAGACATTCAACCCTTCTTGGAGCCGAACACATCCACTCCTGCTTTTGATTATGTATAGTTGGGCATTCGCACCTTTTCTTACCCATTTTTCAGTAATTATGGGTGTACATTCACACCTTCTTGCAGCCGAACACCTCCGCTCCCTCTTTTGATCATACATTTTCGGGCATTCGCAACTTTTCTTACCCGCTTTTTAGAAACCATGGTCGGACTTTCACACCTTTTAGTAGCCGAACAACTCCGCACCCGCTACTGATTTTGTACAGTCGGGTATTTTAACCTTTTCTTACCCGCTTTTTAACAACTATGGTCGGACATTCACACCTTCTTACAGCGGAACACCTCCGCTCCCTCCTTTGATGGTGTATGTTCGGGCATTCGAACCTTTTCTTACCCGCTTTTTACAAACTATGGTCAAACGTTCAAACCTTCTTGTAGCCGAACATATCCACTCCTGCTTTTGATGATGTATGGTTGGGCATTCGAACCTACTTGTTGCCCGCTTTTCATTAATTATGGGTGGACATTCACACCTTGTCTCAGCCAAACACCTCCGCTTCCTGTTTTGATCATGTATGGTTTGACATTCGCACCTTTGCTTACCCTCTTTTTATACTGATTGCTCCAGATTAAGTTGTTCTTTCTCAAACTACAAAATTTTTTTAATTGTTGAAACTTGATTTGAAGTGGATAAATAAGGAAGACAAACAGTTTTAAGTCAGGCTGATAGCAATTAATTTTATAGCAAAATCTGTATTTCGTCATTTGTCGAGAGATGCTTATTGCTGAAGAAGTTCTTTCTCATTCTACAAAGTACAACGTTGTTTATCATTGAAACTTGATTAGACATGAATAAATATGAAGGACAAAGCAGTCTTAACTTGGTTTGAGTTAAGGAATTCGTTTTATAGGAGAATCCGAATTCGTGCATAACTCGTAAAATAGAGCTTATTTTCGGATTCCTGAAGAATGAGTCTGGTTCTTTCTCATAATACAAAGTTTGTTGTTTATTGTTGAAACTTCATCAGACCGTTAGATATAGTCGGACTCACCTCGACGCACGGCTTGGGATCTGGAACCAGTACTCTTGAGAGGGGTTGGACTCTCTTCCACTCTGGAGTTGCCCGTGGTGAGAGGCGCAGAGCAGGTGTGGGCATACTTATTGCCCCCCGGCTGTGTGCCAGTACATTGGGGTTTACCCCAGTGAACGAGAGGGTAGCCTCCCTCCGCCTTGGGTGGGGGGACGAGTCCTGACTGTTGTTTGTGCCTATGCGCCAAACAGCAGTTCAGAGTACCTACCCTTTTTGGAGTCTCTGGGGGAGGCACTGGAGAATGCTCCTACCGGAGACTCCCTCATTCTGCTGGGGGACTTCAATGCTCACGTGGGCAATGACAGTGAGACCTGGAGGGGTGTGATTGGGAGGAACGGCCCCCCCGATCTGAATCAGAGTGGTGTTATGTTGTTGGACTTCTGTGCCAGTCATAGACTGTCCATAACGAACACCATGTTCAGGCATAAGGGTGTCCATATGTGCACTTGGCACCAGGACACCCTTGGCCGCAGTTCGATGATCGACTTTGTGGTTGTATCATCGGACTTGCGGCCGTATGTCCTGGACACTCGGGTGAAGAGAGGGGCGGAGCTGTCAACTGATCACCATCTGGTGGTGAGTTGGCTCCGCTGGTGGGGGAGGATGCCGATCAGACCTGGCAGGCCCAAACGTATTGTGAGGGTCTGCTGGGAGTGTTTGTCAGAATCCCCCGTCAGAAGGAGCTTTAACTCCCACCTCCGGCAGAGCTTCAACCATATTTGAGGTGGGGGACATTGAGTCCGAATGGGCCATGTTCCGTGACTCCATTGCCGAGGCAGCTGGTCGGAGTTGTGGCCGTAAGGTGGTCGGTGCCTGTCGTGGCGGCAACCCTCCAACCTGCTGGTGGACACCAGTGGTGAGGGAAGCCGTCAAGCTGAAGAAGGAGTCCTATCGGGCCTTTTTGGCCAGTGGGACCCTGGAAGAAGCTGATAGGTACCGACGGGCCAGACGGGCCACGGCTTCGGCGGTTGCTGAGGCAAAAACTCGGGCCTGGGAGGAGTTCGGTGAGACCATGGAGAACGATTTCCGGACGGCCTTGAAAAGATTCTGGTCCACCATCCGGCGTCTCAGGGGGGGGGGAGCGGCTCACAGTCAACACTGTTTACAGTGGGGACGGGGCTTTGCTGACCTCAACTAGGGATGTTGTGAGTCGGTGGGGGGAGTACTTCGAGGAACTCCTCAATCCTACCAACACGTGCTCGGAAGAGGCAGAGTCGGAGAGCTCGGAGACGGGGCCTCCCATTTCTGGGGCTGAGGTTGCCGAGGTGGTTAAAAAGCTCCTCGGTGGCAAGGCCCCGGGGGTGGATGAGGTCCGTCCTGAGTTTCTCAAGGCTCTGGATGTTGTAGGGCTGTCTTGGCTGACACGCCTCTGCAGTATCGCGTGGACATCGGGGACAGTGCCTCTGGACTGGCAGATTGGGGTGGTGGTCCCCCTCTTTAAAAAGGGGGACCGGAGGGTGTGTTCCAACTATAGGGGTATCACACTCCTCAGCCTCCCTGGTAAGGTCTATTCGGGGGTATTGGAGAGGAGGATCCGTCGGATAATCGAGCCTCGGATTCAGGAGATGCAGTGTGGCTTTCGTCCTGGCCGTGGAACAGTGGACCAGCTCTATACCCTCGGCAGGATCCTGGAGGGTGCATGGGAGTTCGCCCAACCAGTCTACATGTGTTTTGTGGACTTGGAGAAAGCGTTCGACCGTGTCCCTCGTGGAGTCCTGTGGGGGGTGCTCCGGGAATATGGAGTGCCGGACCCCTTGATAGGGGCCGTTCGGTCTCTGTATGACCGGTGCCAGAGTTTGGTCCACATTGCCGGCAGTAAGTCGGATACGTTTCCGGTGAGAGTTGGACTCCGTCAGAGCTGCCCTTTGTCACCGATTCTGTTCCTAACTTTTATGGACAGAATTTCTAGGCGGAGCCAGGGCGTTGAGGGGGCCCCATTTGGCGACCTCAGAATCGGGTCTCTGCTTTTTGCAGATGATGTGGTTCTGTTAGCGTCGTCAGGCCGTGACCTTCAGCTCTCACTGGAGTGATTCGCAGCCGAGTGTGAAGCGGCTGGGATGAGAATCAGCACCTCCAAATCCGAGACTATGGTTCTCAGCCGGAAAAGGGTGGAATGCTCTCTCCGGGTCGGGAATGAGATCCTTCCCCAAGAGGAGGAGTTCAAGTATCTCGGGGTCTTGTTCACGAGTGACGGACGAATGGAGCGGGAGATTGACGGGCGGATCGGTGCGGCGCCTGCAGTGTTGCAGGCTCTGCACCGACCCGTCGTTGTGAAGAGGGAGCTGAGCCAGAAGGCGAAGCTCTCTACTTACTGGTCAATCTACGTTCCCATCCTCACCTATGGTCACGAGTTGTGGGTAGTGACCGAAAGAACAAGATCGCGAATACAAGCGGCCGAAATGGGTTTCCTCCGCAGGGTGTCTGGGCTCTCCCTTAGAGATAGGGTGAGAAGCTCAGTCATCCGGGAGGGGCTCGGAGTAGAACCGCTGCTCCTCTGCATTGAGAGGAGTCAGATGAGGTGGCTCGGGCATCTGGTTAGGATGCCCCCTGGGCGCCTCCCTGGGGAGGTGTTCCGGGCACGTCCCACTGGGAGGAGACCCCGGGGGAGACCCAGGACACGTTGGAGAGACTATGTCTCTCGGCTGGCCTCGGAACGCCTCGGGGTCCCCCCGGAAGAGCTGGAGGAAGTGGCCGGGGACAGAGACGTCTGGGTTTCTCTGCTCAAGCTGCTGCCCCCGCGACCCGACCCCCGGATAAGCGGCAGATGATGGATGGATGGATGGATATATCCTCCACCAATCAGACTTACAACCCCCGACTAGGGTAGCAGAATTTCTAAGCATCTGTACCCCAAAACTACTATCAAAAATATATAAATTATTGTCTAAGATAGATGACACAATGTCTCTTCCATCCTCAAAATGGGAGGCAGATTTATCCATCAGTTCTGGTCATAGCTTCTAACCACAAATATGTTTGAACACCTTCATAAAGACTCGAAATCCTAATTTACAGCTAATACAATACAAAATCCTTCATAGAACACACTATACAGGACAAAGGATGTTCAGGATGGGTCTAACACACTCAAACATCTGCTCACATTGCACAGATAACACACCTGATGATTATGCACACGCTTTGTGGTTTTCTGCGCCTGTCCAGAAGTTCTGGCTTGAAGTCTGTGAGGACCTATCAACATGGCTAAAGTGTAGCATCCCTGCATGCCCCACACTGTGCATACTGGGTGACTTAGACAACATCAACATGGAAATTAACTCAGCACACATGGTTGTCACAGTGTTATGTATCGCAAAGAAAACTATTCTCATGAACTGGAAAGCGAAGAACAATCTGTGTATTAACCAGTTTAGAAATTTTCTTTTAGATTATATTAGCATGGAAACAATGTCTGCCTCCTCAAAACATCAATTGGCTGAATTTCATTCTCTCTGGTCCCCGCTGATTAGTTTTATCACATAGTGGTGGTGGTGGGTTGCTGGGTGATGGTGGGTCTCAGGCCCGGGCTGCTGCGACTGGTGTGACCGGGTGGTTTGTTTGTTTGTTTTTTGATGTTGTTTGTTTGTTTTTTGTAGAGGTCCTCCTGGGTGGGGTTGGGTTGAGTGGGGTGGGGCGGGATGGGTACCTTCTGGGGGTACAGTAGCTCCCCGAATATGGTCGCTGCAGGCCCCGAGCCTGGTGGACATCAGGCCCTCCTGCCCATTGTTGGCTCCCAGGTAGCGGGGATGCCTATTGCAGCCAGTCCCTGGCTGCCCTCTCTGGGGGAGAGTAGCTCCTCCGGTATATATCCCCATACCCCTCTCCCTTCTGGCTCCTGTACACAGCACACACTCACACATGAAGGGTTTTGGGGGCGTGTGTGTTCGGTGGGGTGTAGTGGATGGGGCCACGTAGGTGGTCCCCTTTGGTTGCACTCTGCAGTTCCCTGCCCCTGTTTTAATTACACCTTAGACATTACTACTTATCAAACACACTCACACACACACATTAGGTCTTGGGGGGTGGTTACACTGAGTGGCCTCTGGTGGGCGGGGCTCTTTGGGTATGTAGGCTGCCCAGAGTGCCGCGCTCCCAGTTCTACAAGTTTGGCTGCCCCTCAATTTTAATTGCTCACTATTAGAAAATATTGAAGAGCCAGAAGGGTGAGGGGAGGGGTCTTCTTCGCACACCCCTGCTTCCTGGTGTCTGCTCGGGGCAGGAGGGGCCAGGAGGATTAATTAATTGTTCTGCTGGTTCGGGGTCTGTGGTGGCTGGGGGGTTGCTGGCCTCCTGGTGTGCCCGCTGCACTACACCCCAGCAGAGTCGAGGGAGGTAGGATGTGTGGATGTGTGGATGTATGGGACGTGAAAGTGTGTGTGGTAATGATTGGGCCTGGATCTGGGACTTGCTGTCGCCTGGCCTGCCTGTGTTTCTCCCGATGGGGCATCAGTGTTGCCTCTCCCCACTGCTCGCGACTTCACCCACCTGTGGGCACGTCTTGACTCCCAGGGCACTTGGCCAGGGGCGCTGGGGCAGGTGCTGACCCACTTTGTGGCTGTCTGGGGCGCTTGGCCCTCCTGGGTATTGGGTGGGGCCTCTGCTGGGGGGTTTGGGGGCGCTCGGGCTCCTGGGGCCCAGATCCAGTGCACGGCCCATGTCTGGGCGGCTGGGGCCTGGCGGGGTCGGTGGGCTGTTACCCCTGGTTCCCGGAGTGCCTATGCTTATGGGGGCTCTTTCCGGGGGCTTCCTCTGCAGTCTTCTGGGTGGATGCGTGGTTGCCCCTGCGGTGGGCTGTCTGGGTTCTGTGCTCTGTGGGGGCTGCTGGTGGCCTGGGTCTTGTGGCCCTCTCTGCCTGCTTCTGATTGCTTGGGGGAGGGGGCTGTGGATTGTGGCCCTGTACGCTTATACACTCATAACTAAGCACGGTTATCATGTAGGTCCTGCGCCATGGGTGTTGCATGTTCTCACACACACACACACACATTCATTAGTCCAGTAGCATGGTCACTAAGCAGTTGATGTATTATCATGTCGTCTCAGGTCATCTATATCCACAGCTGTGTTGTATGCGATTGCCGCTTCTTGTGCTTGTTTTTGTTTTTTTGTGTGTTTGTTTTTTCTCTGCTTGTCTGCTTTCAGGTGCTCCTGGTGGCGCTAAGGCTGGATTCCCCTCATAGGCCATGGATTGATGTCTGTTTTGTTTTTTACAGGTGTAGCAGCTGGTTGTCTGGTTTTTGTTTCTATTTTTGTTCTGTTTCCTCTTCTTTCCTCTTCTTCTTTCCTTGTCCCCCGGTCCGGTTCAGTTCAGTTCATGTCATATATTGTAAACAGAAATAAATAAATAGGCATCAAGGGGAGCTTTACATTTATAAAACTTCCTTTGGCAAAACAAATCTGTTTGGCATCAAAGGTATTCAGACTACAATTCTTCTGACATAATGCTGAACAGGACAAGGGGAAAAAAAGGTAAAGAAGACAGTTCTGCCGAAAGCCAGGGATAGACCTGTTCTAAGTTCTATACTTTTTAAAAGGGGCGTGTTTATCAACTATGGAATTAGAAGATTTACAAAAATGGTCAAGTGCTAGATCTTCATCTGGGATTTTAACAGTGTCATATAACTATTCAACAGATCAGTTAAAAAAAAGCCTGCTCATGGAGATGTTTCAGGATCTGGATACCAAGCGTGGACCTAATGTTTTCATTTTTGCAATTCTGATACAGGCTATTGAGCAGTGATAACTAACACCAAGTTCAGATACTGCGGATTTTCTACCTTTGATTTGTTAAGATTGAGCCAATCAGGGACAACCTTGAAGGATCTCTTTGGTTTTGTAGGATCAGTAATTACCTGAGAAAGGTTGATATTGGTACACACCTTTTTTAAATGATCAGAGGCAGAGTTCAACTTGTTTAAATTAAAATTGCCACACAGAGATTGGGTTTAGGCCACATGCACACAGAATGACATCAACAAATATAAGAAATATTAAACATTTACACATAGATTTTTGAATATATGTAGAGGAATGATACTTTGAAATGTGCTCATTGCGGAGTTATGATCAGTTGAGTAATGAAGGTTGAACAATTCTGGGAAAGAGGTTCTATTCCCAGCATCATGATGGACACTCCTGATATAGAAGGTTTCGCTAACGCATTGGAATTGTTTTACTATTTTCATATGCATGTGCAATGAAGAATTGCTTGCTGCTGATAAATGCAAAGAAGAACAGCTTACACATAGATGCTCACATATAGGCTGCTGAATGCAATGAAGACCTGCTTATCAAGTAAAGTTCAATGTCAATGTGTAATATTCAATTAGGATTTGCAAAACAGTGAAGTTAAACAATGAATGGGTCCATAGTCGGTATGAGAAGACTACAGGAATATTTACCTGGGTGTACGTTCAAACAGAGATGAGAAAATTGCGATAAATAATTGTTTGTTTGTTTGTTAGTATGTATAGGAATGTTATGTGTATAAACTGTGTTGAGTTATAGTTACTCAGTAGTGTCTCAGTGAAACAACCGACGGGGGAAGCCTTGCGGTGACAACAAAAGCAGTGTTTTACTGATCAGTCAAGTTGCTCCAGTGTACTCCATACAAACTGGTTGGCTACTGAAGGGATAGAAAATGGGGAATACTTGTTTTAAAGCAAACAAGGAATTAGATGGGAAAAATACATGTTTTAACGGGACCCAGACGATATTAAATACTCAGACAGATGGGAGAAGAAGTGTAGTTTTGTAGGAAATCACAAAATTATTACATAGAATTAGTGAAATCAATTGAAGAATGCCTTTCTGAAGAGCTGTTTACCACAGATGAGCAGCTTTGCGACCAAGCACATTGTAGATCGCTTTACTGCCAAAATGATCTAATTTAATGGATTGGTTTAGACATGCATAACAGCATTTTAAGAACAAAGAGAGAAACAAAAAGGGACAACGCTTCATGGTGGAAGGTGATGTATAAATAACTGTGTATATGATGAAGGGGGTGGCAACACCCATTCCGAAATCCCGCCATTCCGACATCCCGCTATTCCGACATCCCACCATTCCGACATCCCACCATTCCGACTTACCACCATTCCGACATGCAAACGTCCCACCATTCCGACATCCCACCATTGCGACATCCCGCTATTCTGACGTTCAAATGTCCCACCATTCCGACAAGGCTTTCCGTATAAGGAAATGTGTGTTACTCAACAGGTGAGTCCCTTCTTTCTGTTCATGCAATTTATATGTTTAACACATGTTTATAGACAAGCGTTATTAAAAACACAAAGTCTCGGCAACTGGAGGAGGAGAAGCAGTCCGCGGTGGTTTTCAATCACACACTCCAATGCCACTTGTTTTAACTTCCGAAAATTTAATCCAGGAAAAAAAGGCTTACAAACATGGACCAAAACGGCTCCATAACACGCACAAGAATCCAAAAGAAACGAAAGTTAACTAAAAGAAAGCAAATAAACAGTATGAAGTGGTCAAAATTGGTTTTACGCATGCCTATGTGCGTCTGGCACATGCGTCTTCGGGCTCTCCCACGTTGGTTTGTGGATGAAAGCTATATGTTCAGCTGTAATGTCATGTAAAAACAATCTCTACATGACATTTACTCCCAGGTGTGACCAGTTAGGTCCTTAAGATATCAACAGGCTGTATAAAGCTACAACAGTTGCGGCTGTGTGTTTGTGCCAAATGCGCAAAGCCCATCCGCGCTTCCCAAAATTGGAGTGAGTACTCATAAATCACATGAATAACATGAATAAACGTTTTTACTGAATTTTGTTGTGTTTTATACGTTCTATGCTGTCATTTCTCTCTTCTCCTATTGGCAAGGCAAGGCAGAGTGCTTGCAACTGTGTCCTGTGCAGTAGCCGTGATATCTGTAATTGCAATTATTACTTTTGCATATGATGACAGCGTGCAAAAGACGCATGGGCTCTGTGGAGAGCTCCGCTCCAGCTGGCTGCTGTGACAGCTCACTGACACTGTATTTCTGCTTAATCAGTTTCAGTCTCGCCAGAGTTACATTAATATCTGTATTTTTATATTTGAAATTCAGGGGATTTTGATAATAGATTATTAAAGTTTGTTTGCGAGGCTGTGGCCTCTGCATGTGCAAAGCTTGTGCGCCAAACTTTAGGGCGTATTTGCGCCGGCATATCATTAGTGCAAAATGTTTTGGGTAAAAAATAGGCTATTAAAAGGAACTGTCGGAATGGCGGTATGTTAAAAAAAACAAAAAACATACCGCCATTCCGACCATAGGAGGAAAAAAGTGTCGGAATGGTGGGACGTTTGATAAAAAATTAAGTGTCGCCATTCCGACAATTGGAGACCCATGTCGGAATGGCGAGATGTCGGAATGGCAGCATGTAACCATGATGAAGGAGAGACCATTTGAGCAGCACAGCCATTTCGCAGCACAGGGACAGCAGTCCAAGTTACAGGATCTCCCACGTGGTATCACCTGTCACATTGTGTCAAGGCATCAAAAGAAGAAAAAATCACCAAACTCAAGGACAAAAAGACAAAGACTCCGGTGAACGAAGACAGAGGACTGACAAACCAGAAATACAAAAGGATTCTCGATATCAAGATCCAGAAGAAGAGGCTAACAATGCCACGAACACTTACGATGCTGGGAATGATGCCAGCAATGAACAGAGAAGAAGATTCAGTGTCATCAATCTGCATTACGTGCCTCTAATGAGGGGGTGAATATAGAATCCTCAACGATTACAACGTCTCTGGGAACTGTGACAACAACAAGGTTTAAACCATTTTGATATATATTGTAACCTATTGTCTAAGGAATAGTGCTGAAAATGAGGTAAATCTAATCCACCATTGTCCTTGGTCTTCTGTAGGGTTTTTAAACTAATACGTGGTGGTTTGTTTTTCAACAGAAATTTGGAGATGCATGAATCTAGTGACTTAAACCAAGTAGCAGATGGTTTTATGGGGATCATTGAGAACAAATAGTTAACTTTTGGTAGTATCATCATTTTAATGGATGTAACTCTCCCCATAAGTGATATAGGTAAGGACTTCCAACGAGAGATCGTCCTCTACTGTCTTTAATAATTGCACATAATTTAGCTTTGTTAGCTCTGAGAGCCTGGAGGAAATGTTTATGCCTAAATATCTAATATTTCCTGACTGTAAAGTGATCGCAGGTATATTATGGACCCTACAGTTAATGGGCAGAACTGTGGTCTTAGACCAGTTGATAGAGTAGTCAGAAAGTGCTGAGAATTTATTTATGAGTGTGATCGTGTGACTGAGAGACGTCTGTGAGTTCTGAAGGAAAAGTAATACATCATCAGCATAAAGACTTATTTTATGCTCAATATTTTGGGATTAATTACTCACAAACGGGTAAGAAAAGGTAGTATTGCCAGACCATACATGATCAAAACAGGGAGCGGAGGTGGTTCATCTGCAAGGTGTGAATGTCTGACTATAGTTTGTAAAAAGCGGGTAAGATAAGGTGCGAATGCCCGACAATGTATGATCAAAAGAGGGAGCGGAGGTTTTCGGCTGCAAGAAGGTCTGAATGTCCACCCAAAATTCCTGAAAAATGGGTAAAAAAAGGGTGCGAATGCTAATCCATACATCATCAAAAGCAGGAGTGGATGTGTTCGGCTACAAGAAGATTTGAATGTCCATCAATAATTGCTTTAAAACATGAAAGAAAATTTTCGAATATCAAACCGCACATGATCATAAGCGGTAGAGGAGTTGTTCAGCTGCAAGAAGGTGTGAATGTCCACCCATAATTACTGAAAAATGGGTAAGAAAAGGTGAAAATGCCCAACCATACATCATCAAAAGCAGGAGTGGATGTGTTCGGCTACAAGAAGGTTTGAATTTCCGACCATAGTTTGTAAAAAGCGGGTAAGAAAAGGTTCGAATGCCCGAACATAGACCATCAAAAGAGGGAGCGGAGGTGTTCCGCTGTAAGAAGGTGTAAATGTCCGACCATAGTTGGTAAAAAGCGGGTAAGAAAAGGTTAAAATACCCGACTGTACACAATCAATAGCGGGAGCGGTGTTGTTTGGCTACAAGAAGGTGTGAAAGTCCGACCACGGTTTGTAAAAAGCGGGTAAGAAAAGGTTCGAATGCCCGAATATATACCATCAAAAGTGGAAGTGGATGGGTTCGGCTGCAAGAAGGTGTGAACGTCCGACCAAAGTTTGTAAAAAGCAGTTAAGAAAAGGTTCGAATATCCAACCAAACATAATCAAAAGCGGGAGCAGAGCTGTTCGACTGCAAGTAGGTGTGAATGTCAGATCATAATTTGCAAAAAGCTGATGAGAAAGGGTGAGAATGCCCGGCTATACACCATCAAATGCGGGAGCGGAAGTGTTCGGCTGTGAGTAGGTGTGAATGTCCGACCATAATTGCTGAAAAATGTGTTAGAAGAGACTAGAATGCCGGACAATACATCATCAAATGCGGGAGCGGAGTTGTTCGGCTGTGAGTAGGTGTGAATCTCCGAGCATAGTTTGTAAAAAGGGGGTAAGAATAGGTTCGAATGCCCGAACATACACTATCAAAACAGGGAGCTTAGGTGGCTCAGCTGCAAGGTGTGAATGTCTGACTATAGTTTGTAAATAAGGTGCGAATGCCCAACAATGTATAATCAAAAGAGGGAGCGGAGGTTTTCGGCTACAAGAAGGTTTGAATGTCCGACCATAGTTTGTAAAAAGCGGGTAAGAAAAGGTTCAAATGCCTGACTATACACCATCAAAAGCGGGAGCAGAGGTGTTCCGCTGTAAGACGGTGTGAATGTCCGACCATATTTGGTAAAAAGCGGGTAAGAAAAGGTTAAAATACCCGACTGTACACAATCAATAGCGGGAGAGGAGGTGTTCAGCTGCAAGAAGGTGTGAATGTCCACCCATAATTCCTGAAAAATGGGTAAGAAAAGGTGCGAATGCCCAACCATACATTATCAAAAGCAGGTGTGAATGTCAGATCATAATTTGCAAAAAGCTGATGAGAAAGGGTGAGAATGCCCGACTATACACCATCAAATGCGGGAGCGGAGTTGTTCGGCTGTGAGTAAGTGTGAATCTCCGACCATAATTGCTGAAAAATGTGTTAGAAAAGGTAAGAATGCCGGTCCATACATCATCAAAAGCGGGAGAGGTGGTGTTCGGCTGCAAGTAGGTGTGAATGTCCAGCCATAATTACTAACAAACGGGTAAGAAAAGGTAGTATTGCCAGACCATACATGATCAAAACAGGGAGCGGAGGTGGTTCAGCTGCAAGAAGGTGTGAATGTCCGACTAAAGTTCAAATATATTAACAAAAGCGGGAGGAGAGGTCTTCGGATGAGAGTGGTTGAGAATTTCCAACCATAATCTATAAAATGCGGTGAAAAAAAAAGGTGTGAAGGAATGAATTTTATAGCAAAATCCGAAATCATGCATAACTCCGCAAAAGGAACGTATTGCTCAACCAAAGGGATGCTTCTTTCTCATTCAGGGTAATATGAGGAACTTTATGCTTGATACATTTTAGACATGGATAACTATGAAGGACAAAGCAATTTTAACTTGGTTTGAGCAAAGCAATTCATTTTATAGGAAAATCCGAAATCGTGCAGGACTCATGAAAGTAAGCTTTTTCTCGGATTCCTGATCCTCCAGTGTTGTTCTTTCCTATAATGAAAAATACAGCCTTGTTCTTTGTTGAAATTTATATAGACATTGATAAATATGAAGAACAAAGCAGTTTCCACTTTGTTTGAGTGAAGGAATTAATTTTATAGCAAAATCCCAAATCAAGCAGAACGTATGAAAATAAGCTTATTCTCGGATTCCTGATCCTTCAGTGTTGCTATTTCTACTACTGCAAAATACAATGTTGTTCTTTGTTGAAATAAATCTAGACATTGATAAATATGAAGGACAAAGCAGTTTTAACTTGGTTTGAGTGAAGGAATTCATTTTATACATAAAATCCCAAATCATGCAGAACGTATGAAAATAAGCTTATTCTCGGATTACTGATCCTTCAGTGTTGATCTTTCTTCTACTGCAAAATCCAGTGTTGTTCTTTGTTGAAGTCAATCTAGACATTGATAAATATGAAGGACAAAGCAGTTTTAACATAGTTGGAGTGAAGGCGTTCATTTATAGTAAAATCAATAATCGTGCAGAACTCATGAAAATAAGCTTATTCTCGGATTCCTAAAACTTTTGATTTGCTCTTTCTTTACTGCAAAGTACAATGTTGTTCTTTGTTGAAGTCGATCTAGACATTGATAAATATGAAGGACAAAGCAGTTTTCACTTGGTTTGAGTGAAGGATTTGCAGCTGAAAACCTCTCGCTCCCGCTTTTGATTGTGTATAGTCGGGCTTTCGAGCCTTTTCTTACCCGGTTTTTAGAAATTATGGTTGGACATTCAGACCTTGCAGCCGAAGACCTCCACTCCATCTTTTGATCATACATTGTCGGGCATTCGCACCTTGTCTTACCCGCTTTTTACAAACTATAGTCAGACATTCACACCTTGCAGCTGAACCACCTCCACTCCCTGTTTTGATCATGTATGGTCTGGCAATACTACCTTTTCTTACCCGTTTGTGAGTAATTATGGCTGGACATTCACACCTACTTGCAGTCGAACAGCTCTGCTCCCGCTTTTGATGGTATATATTTGGGCATTCGAACCTTTTCTTAACTGCTTTTTGCAAACTTTGGTCGGACGTTCACACCTTCTTGCAGCCGAACACCTCCGCTTCCGCTTTTGATGGTATATATTCGGGCATTCGAACCTTTTCTTAGCAGCTTTTTACAAACCATGGTTGAACTTTCACACCTTCTTGTAGCCGAAGAACTCCGCTCCCGCTATTGATTGTGTACAGTCAGGTATTTTAACCTTTTCTTACCCGCTTTTTACAAACTATGGTCGTACATTCAAACCTTCTTGTAGCCGAAAACCTCCGCTCCCTCTTTTGATCATACATTGTCGGGCATTCGCACCTTTTCTTACCCGTTTTTTACAAACCATGGTCGGACTGTCACACATTCTTGTAGCCAAACACATCCGCTCCCGCTATTGATTGTGTACAGTCGGGTATTTTAACCTTTTCTTACCCGTTTTTTACCAACTATGGTCGGACATTCACACCTTCTTACAGCGGAACACATCCGCTCCCTCTTTTGATGGTGTATGTTTGGGCATTCGAACCTTTTCTTACCCGCTTTTTACAAACTATGCTCGGACATTCAAACCTTGTAGCCGAACACATCCACTCCTGCTTTTGATGATGTATGGTTGGGCATTCAAACCTACTTGTTGCCCGCTTTTCATTAATTTTGGGTGGACATTCACACCTTGTCACAGCCAAACACCTCCGCTCCCTGTTTTGATCATGTATGGTTGGACATTCGCACCTTTTCTCACCCGCTTTTTGCCAACTATGGTCGGCTGTTCACAGCTTCCTCTCCACCATACTTGAATGGTGGGATATTCACACCCACTTGCATCCGAAGACCTTTTGTTGATATTTAGCCGTTCATTCGCAGCTTACCCGCTTTTGGCAAACTATGGCCTTCATGCAGCCAAACACCTCTGATCTCGCTTTTGATGATGTAAGGTTGGGCATTCAGACCTTGCTTCACCTGCTTTTCACCAAATATAGTCGGACATTCACACCTTCTTGCAGCCGAACACTTCCGCTCCACCTTTTAGTGTTCTATCACACCTTTTTTTTCACCGCATTTTATAGATTATGGTTGGAAATTCTCAACCACTCTCATCCGAAGACCTCTCCTCCCGCTTTTGTTAATATATTTGAACTTTAGTCGGACATTCACACCTTCTTGCAGCTGAACCACCTCCGCTCCCTGTTTTGATCATGTATGGTCTGGCAATACTACCTTTTCTTACCCGTTTGTTAGTAATTATGGCTGGACATTCACACCTACTTGCAGCCGAACACCACCTCTCCCGCTTTTGATGATGTATGGACCGGCATTCTTACCTTTTCTAACACATTTTTCAGCAATTATGGTCGGAGATTCACACTTACTCACAGCCGAACAACTCCGCTCCCGCATTTGATGGTGTATAGTCGGGCATTCTCACCCTTTCTCATCAGCTTTTTGCAAATTATGATCTGACATTCACACCTGCTTTTGATAATGTTTTGTTGGGCATTCGCACCTTTTTTTACCCATTTTTCAGGAATTATGGGTGGACATTCACACCTTCTTGCAGCTGAACACCTCCTCTCCCGCTATTGATTGTGTACAGTCGGGTATTTTAACCTTTTCTTACCCGCTTTTTACCAAATATGGTCGGACATTCACACCGTCTTACAGCGGAACACCTCTGCTCCCGCTTTTGATGGTGTATAGTCAGGCATTTGAACCTTTTCTTACCCGCTTTTTACAAACTATGCTCGGAGATTCACACCTACTCACAGCCGAACAACTCCGCTCCCGCATTTGATGATGTATTGTCCGGCATTCTAGTCTCTTCTAACACATTTTTCAGCAATTATGGTCGGACATTCACACCTACTCACAGCCGAACACTTCCGCTCCCGCATTTGATGGTGTATAGCCGGGCATTCTCACCCTTTCTCATCAGCTTTTTGCAAATTATGATCTGACATTCACACCTACTTGCAGTCGAACAGCTCTGCTCCCGCTTTTGATTATGTTTGGTTGGATATTCGAACCTTTTCTTAACTGCTTTTTACAAACTTTGGTCGGACGTTCACACCTTCTTGCAGCCGAACCCATCCACTTCCACTTTTGATGGTATATATTCGGGCATTCGAACCTTTTCTTACCCGCTTTTTACAAACCGTGGTCGGACTTTCACACCTTCTTGTAGCCAAACAACACCGCTCCCGCTATTGATTGTGTACAGTCGGGTATTTTAACCTTTTCTTACCCGCTTTTTACCAACTATGGTCGGACATTTACACCTTCTTACAGCGGAACACCTCCGCTCCCTCTTTTGATGGTCTATGTTCGGGCATTCGAACCTTTTCTTAACCGCTTTTTACAAACTATGGTCGGACATTCAAACCTTCTTGTAGCCGAACACATCCACTCCTGCTTTTGATGATGTATGGTTGGGCATTTTCACCTTTTCTTACCCATTTTTCAGTAATTATGGGTGGACATTCACACCTTCTTGCAGCTGAACAACTCCTCTACCGCTTATGATCATGTGCGGTTTGATATTCGAAAATTTTCTTTCATGTTTTAAAGCAATTATTGATGGACATTCAAATCTTCTTGTAGCCGAACACATCCACTCCTGCTTTTGATGATGTATGGTTTAGCATTCGCACCCTTTTTTTACCCATTTTTCAGGAATTTTGGGTGGACATTCAGACCTTCTTGCAGCCGAAAACCTCCGCTCCCTCTTTTGATCATACATTGTCGGGCATTCGCACCTTATCTTACCCGCTTTTTACAAACTATAGTCAGACATTCACACCTTGCAGCTGAACCACCTCCGCTCCCTGTTTTGATCATGTATGGTCTGGCAATACTACCTTTTCTTACCCGTTTGTGAGTAATTAATCCCAAAATATTGAGCATAAAATAAGTCTTTATGCTGATGATGTATTACTTTTCCTTCAGAACTCACAGACGTCTCTCAGTCACACGATCACACTCATAAATAAATTCTCAGCACTTTCTGACTACTCTATCAACTGGTCTAAGACCACAGTTCTGCCCATTAACTGTAGGGTCCATAATATACCTGCGATCACTTTACAGTCAGGAAATATTAGATATTTAGGTATAAACATTTCCTCCAGGCTCTCAGAGCTAACAAAGCTAAATTATGTGCAATTATTAAAGACAGTAGAGGACGATCTCTCGTTGGAAGTCCTTACCTATATCACTTATGGGGAGAGTTACATCCATTAAAATGATGATACTACCAAAAGTTAACTATTTGTTCTCAATGATCCCCATAAAACCATCTGCTACTTGGTTTAAGTCACTAGATTCATGCATCTCCAAATTTCTGTTGAAAAACAAACCACCACGTATTAGTTTAAAAACCCTACAGAAGACCAAGGACAATGGTGGATTAGATTTACCTCATTTTCAGCACTATTCCTTAGACAATAGGTTACAATATATATCAAAATGGTTTAAACCTTGTTGTTGTCACAGTTCCCAGAGACGTTGTAATCGTTGAGGATTCTATATTCACCCCCTCATTAGAGGCACGTAATGCAGATTGATGACACTGAATCTTCTTCTCTGTTCATTGCTGGCATCATTCCCAGCATCGTAAGTGTTCGTGGCATTGTTAGCCTCTTCTTCTGGATCTTGATATCGAGAATCCTTTTGTATTTCTGGTTTGTCAGTCCTCTGTCTTCGTTCACCGGAGTCTTTGTCTTTTTGTCCTTGAGTTTGGTGATTTTTTCTTCTTTTGATGCCTTGACACAATGTGACAGGTGATACCACGTGGGAGATCCTGTAACTTGGACTGCTGTCCCTGTGCTGCGAAATGGCTGTGCTGCTCAAATGGTCTCTCCTTCATCATGGTTACATGCTGCCATTCCGACATCTCGCCATTCCGACATGGGTCTCCAATTGTCGGAATGGCGACACTTAATTTTTTATCAAACGTCCCACCATTCCGACACTTTTTTCCTCCTATGGTCGGAATGGCGGTATGTTTTTTGTTTTTTTTAACATACCGCCATTCCGACAGTTCCTTTTAATAGCCTATTTTTTACCCAAAACATTTTGCACTAATGATATGCCGGCGCAAATACGCCCTAAAGTTTGGCGCACATGCTTTGCACATGCAGAGGCCACAGCCTCGCAAACAAACTTTAATAATCTATTATCAAAATCCCCTGAATTTCAAATATAAAAATACAGATATTAATGTAACTCTGGCGAGACTGAAACTGATTAAGCAGAAATACAGTGTCAGTGAGCTGTCACAGCAGCCAGCTGGAGCGGAGCTCTCCACAGAGCCCATGCGTCTTTTGCACGCTGTCATCATATGCAAAAGTAATAATTGCAATTACAGATATCACGGCTACTGCACAGGACACAGTTGCAAGCACTCTGCCTTGCCTTGCCAATAGGAGAAGAGAGAAATGACAGCATAGAACGTATAAAACACAACAAAATTCAGTAAAAACGTTTATTCATGTTATTCATGTGATTTATGAGTACTCACTCCAATTTTGGGAAGCGCGGATGGGCTTTGCGCATTTGGCACAAACACACAGCCGCAACGGTTGTAGCTTTATACAGCCTGTTGATATCTTAAGGACCTAACTGGTCACACCTGGGAGTAAATGTCATGTAGAGATTGTTTTTACATGACATTACAGCTGAACATATAGCTTTCATCCACAAACCAACGTGGGAGAGCCCGAAGACGCATGTGCCAGACGCACATAGGCATGCGTAAAACCAATTTTGACCACTTCATACTGTTTATTTGCTTTCTTTTAGTTAACTTTCGTTTCTTTTGGATTCTTGTGCGTGTTATGGAGCCGTTTTGGTCCATGTTTGTAAGCCTTTTTTTCCTGGATTAAATTTTCGGAAGTTAAAACAAGTGGCATTGGAGTGTGTGATTGAAAACCACCGCGGACTGCTTCTCCTCCTCCAGTTGCCGAGACTTTGTGTTTTTAATAACGCTTGTCTATAAACATGTGTTAAACATATAAATTGCATGAACAGAAAGAAGGGACTCACCTGTTGAGTAACACACATTTCCTTATACGGAAAGCCTTGTCGGAATGGTGGGACATTTGAACGTCAGAATAGCGGGATGTCGCAATGGTGGGATGTCGGAATGGTGGGACGTTTGCATGTCGGAATGGTGGGATGTCAGAATGGTGGGATGTCGGAATGGTGGGATGTCGGAATAGCGGGATGTCGGAATGGCGGGATTTCGGAATGGGTGTTGCCACCCCCTTCATCATATACACAGTTATTTATACATCCCCTTCCACCATGAAGCGTTGTCCCTTTTTGTTTCTCTCTTTGTTCTTAAAATGCTGTTATGCATGTCTAAACCAATCCATTAAATTAGATCATTTTGGCAGTAAAGCGATCTACAATGTGCTTGGTCGCAAAGCTGCTCATCTGTGGTAAACAGCTCTTCAGAAAGGCATTCTTCAATTGATTTCACTAATTCTATGTAATAATTTTGTGATTTCCTACAAAACTACACTTCTTCTCCCATCTGTCTGAGTATTTAATATCGTCTGGGTCCCGTTAAAACATGTATTTTTCCCATCTAATTCCTTGTTTGCTTTAAAACAAGTATTCCCCATTTTCTATCCCTTCAGTAGCCAACCAGTTTGTATGGAGTACACTGGAGCAACTTGACTGATCAGTAAAACACTGCTTTTGTTGTCACCGCAAGGCTTCCCCCGTCGGTTGTTTCACTGAGACACTACTGAGTAACTATAACTCAACACAGTTTATACACATAACATTCCTATACATACTAACAAACAAACAAACAATTATTTATCGCAATTTTCTCATCTCTGTTTGAACGTACACCCAGGTAAATATTCCTGTAGGCTTCTCATACCGACTATGGACCCATTCATTGTTTAACTTCACTGTTTTACAAATCCTAATTGAATATTACACATTGACATTGAACTTTACTTGATAAGCAGGTCTTCATTGCATTCAGCAGCCTATATGTGAGCATCTATGTGTAAGCTGTTCTTCTTTGCATTTATCAGCAGCAAGCAATTCTTCATTGCACATGCATATGAAAATAGTAAAACAATTCCAATGCGTTAGCGAAACCTTCTATATCAGGAGTGTCCATCATGATGCTGGGAATAGAACCTCTTTCTCAGAATTGTTCAACCTTCATTACTCAACTGATCATAACTCCGCAATGAGCACATTTCAAAGTATCATTCCTCTACATATATTCAAAAATCTATGTGTAAATGTTTAATATTTCTTATATTTGTTGATGTCATTCTGTGTGCATGTGGCCTAAACCCAATCTCTGTGTGGCAATTTTAATTTAAACAAGTTGAACTCTGCCTCTGATCATTTAAAAAAGGTGTGTACCAATATCAACCTTTCTCAGGTAATTACTGATCCTACAAAACCAAAGAGATCCTTCAAGGTTGTCCCTGATTGGCTCAATCTTAACAAATCAAAGGTAGAAAATCCGCAGTATCTGAACTTGGTGTTAGTTATCACTGCTCAATAGCCTGTATCAGAATTGCAAAAATGAAAACATTAGGTCCACGCTTGGTATCCAGATCCTGAAACATCTCCATGAGCAGGCTTTTTTTTAACTGATCTGTTGAATAGTTATATGACACTGTTAAAATCCCAGATGAAGATCTAGCACTTGACCATTTTTGTAAATCTTCTAATTCCATAGTTGATAAACACGCCCCTTTTAAAAAGTATAGAACTTAGAACAGGTCTATCCCTGGCTTTCGGCAGAACTGTCTTCTTTACCTTTTTTTCCCCTTGTCCTGTTCAGCATTATGTCAGAAGAATTGTAGTCTGAATACCTTTGATGCCAAACAGATTTGTTTTGCCAAAGGAAGTTTTATAAATGTAAAGCTCCCCTTGATGCCTATTTATTTATTTCTGTTTACAATATATGACATGAACTGAACTGAACCGGACCGGGGGACAAGGAAAGAAGAAGAGGAAAGAAGAGGAAACAGAACAAAAATTGAAACAAAAACCAGACAACCAGCTGCTACACCTGTAAAAAACAAAACAGACATCAATCCATGGCCTATGAGGGGAATCCAGCCTTAGCGCCACCAGGAGCACCTGAAAGCAGACAAGCAGAGAAAAAACAAACACACAAAAAAACAAAAACAAGCACAAGAAGCGGCAATCGCATACAACACAGCTGTGGATATAGATGACCTGAGACGACATGATAATACATCAACTGCTTAGTGACCATGCTACTGGACTAATGAATGTGTGTGTGTGTGTGTGAGAACATGCAACACCCATGGCGCAGGACCTACATGATAACCGTGCTTAGTTATGAGTGTATAAGCGTACAGGGCCACAATCCACAGCCCCCTCCCCCAAGCAATCAGAAGCAGGCAGAGAGGGCCACAAGACCCAGGCCACCAGCAGCCCCCACAGAGCACAGAACCCAGACAGCCCACCGCAGGGGCAACCACGCATCCACCCAGAAGACTGCAGAGGAAGCCCCCGGAAAGAGCCCCCATAAGCATAGGGCAGAGGCACTCCGGGAACCAGGGGTAACAGCCCACCGACCCCGCCAGGCCCCAGCCGCCCAGACATGGGCCGTGCACTGGACCTGGGCCCCAGGAGCCCGAGCGCCCCCAAACCCCCCAGCAGAGGCCCCACCCAATACCCAGGAGGGCCAAGCGCCCCAGACAGCCACAAAGTGGGTCAGCGCCTGCCCCAGCGCCCCTGGCCAAGTGCCCTGGGAGTCAAGACGTGCCCACAGGTGGGTGAAGTCGCGAGCAGTGGGGAGAGGCAACACTGATGCCCCATCGGGAGAAACACAGGCAGGCCAGGCGACAGCAAGTCCCAGATCCAGGCCCAATCATTACCACACACACTTTCACGTCCCATACATCCACACATCCACACATCCTACCTCCCTCGACTCTGCTGGGGTGTAGTGCAGCGGGCACACCAGGAGGCCAGCAACCCCCCAGCCACCACAGACCCCGAACCAGCAGAACAATTAATTAATCCTCCTGGCCCCTCCTGCCCCGAGCAGACACCAGGAAGCAGGGGTGTGCGAAGAAGACCCCTCCCCTCACCCTTCTGGCTCTTCAATATTTTCTAATAGTGAGCAATTAAAATTGAGGGGCAGCCAAACTTGTAGAACTGG
Source organism: Leuresthes tenuis (assembly GCF_036924035.1). NCBI lineage: Eukaryota > Metazoa > Chordata > Actinopteri > Atheriniformes > Atherinopsidae > Leuresthes > Leuresthes tenuis. Next base: position 8,607,276 of record NW_027325369.1, read on the forward strand.
GAGCGCGGCACTCTGGGCAGCCTACATACCCAAAGAGCCCCGCCCACCAGATGCCACTCAGTGTAACCACCCCCCAAGACCTAATGTGTGTGTGTGAGTGTGTTTGATAAGTAGTAATGTCTAAGGTGTAATTAAAACAGGGGCAGGGAACTGTAGAGTGCAACCAAAGGGGACCACCTACGTGGCCCCATCCACTACACCCCACCGAACACACACGCCCCCAAAACCCTTCATGTGTGAGTGTGTGCTGTGTACAGGAGCCAGAAGGGAGAGGGGTATGGGGATATATACCGGGGGAGCTACTCTCCCCCAGAGAGGGCAGCCAGGGACTGGCTGCAATAGGCATCCCCGCTACCTGGGAGCCAACAATGGGCAGGAGGGCCTGATGTCCACCAGGCTCGGGGCCTGCAGCGACCATATTCCGGGAGCTACTGTACCCCCAGAAGGTACCCATCCCGCCCCACCCCACTCAACCCAACCCCACCCAGGAGGACCTCTACAAAAAACAAACAAACAACATCAAAAAACAAACAAACAAACCACCCGGTCACACCAGTCGCAGCAGCCCGGGCCTGAGACCCACCATCACCCAGCAACCCACCACCACCACTATGTGATAAAACTAATCAGAGGGGACCAGAGAGAATGAAATTCAGCCAATTGATGTTTTGAGGAGGCAGACATTGTTTCCATGCTAATATAATCTAAAAGAAAATTTCTAAACTGGTTAATACACAGATTGTTCTTCGCTTTCCAGTTCATGAGAATAGTTTTCTTTGCGATACATAACACTGTGACAACCATGTGTGCTGAGTTAATTTCCATGTTGATGTTGTCTAAGTCACCCAGTATGCACAGTGTGGGGCATGCAGGGATGCTACACTTTAGCCATGTTGATAGGTCCTCACAGACTTCAAGCCAGAACTTCTGGACAGGCGCAGAAAACCACAAAGCGTGTGCATAATCATCAGGTGTGTTATCTGTGCAATGTGAGCAGATGTTTGAGTGTGTTAGACCCATCCTGAACATCCTTTGTCCTGTATAGTGTGTTCTATGAAGGATTTTGTATTGTATGAGCTGTAAATTAGGATTTCGAGTCTTTATGAAGGTGTTCAAACATATTTGTGGTTAGAAGCTATGACCAGAACTGATGGATAAATCTGCCTCCCATTTTGAGGATGGAAGAGACATTGTGTCATCTATCTTAGACAATAATTTATATATTTTTGATAGTAGTTTTGGGGTACAGATGCTTAGAAATTCTGCTACCCTAGTCGGGGGTTGTAAGTCTGGTTGGTGGAGGATATATCCATCCATCCATCCATCATCTGCCGCTTATCCGGGGGTCGGGTCGCGGGGGCAGCAGCTTGAGCAGAGAAACCCAGACGTCTCTGTCCCCGGCCACTTCCTCCAGCTCTTCCGGGGGGACCCCGAGGCGTTCCCAGGCCAGCCGAGAGACATAGTCTCTCCAACGTGTCCTGGGTCTCCCCCGGGGTCTCCTCCCAGTGGGACGTGCCCGGAACACCTCCCCAGGGAGGCGCCCAGGGGGCATCCTAACCAGATGCCCGAGCCACCTCATCTGACTCCTCTCAATGCGGAGGAGCAGCGGTTCTACTCCGAGCCCCTCCCGGATGACTGAGCTTCTCACCCTATCTCTAAGGGAGAGCCCAGACACCCTGCGGAGGAAACCCATTTCGGCCGCTTGTATTCGCGATCTTGTTCTTTCGGTCACTACCCACAACTCGTGACCATAGGTGAGGATGGGAACGTAGATTGACCAGTAAGTAGAGAGCTTCGCCTTCTGGCTCAGCTCCCTCTTCACAGCGACGGGTCGGTGCAGAGCCTGCAACACTGCAGGCGCCGCACCGATCCGCCCGTCAATCTCCCGCTCCATTCGTCCGTCACTCGTGAACAAGACCCCGAGATACTTGAACTCCTCCTCTTGGGGAAGGATCTCATTCCCGACCCGGAGAGAGCATTCCACCCTTTTCCGGCTGAGAACTATAGTCTCGGATTTGGAGGTGCTGATTCTCATCCCAGCCGCTTCACACTCGGCTGCGAATCACTCCAGTGAGAGCTGAAGGTCACGGCCTGACGACGCTAACAGAACCACATCATCTGCAAAAAGCAGAGACCCGATTCTGAGGTCGCCAAATGGGACTCCCTCAACGCCCTGGCTCCGCCTAGAAATTCTGTCCACAAAAGTTAGGAACAGAATCGGTGACAAAGGGCAGCCCTGACGGAGTCCAACTCTCACCGGAAACGTATCCGACTTACTGCCGGCAATGCGGACCAAACTCTGGCACCGGTCATACAGAGACCGAACGGCCCCTATCAAGGGGTCCGGCACTCCATAATCCTGGAGCACCCCCCACAGGACTCCACGAGGGACACGGTCGAACGCTTTCTCCAAGTCCACAAAACACATGTAGACTGGTTGGGCGAACTCCCATGCACCCTCCAGGATCCTGCCGAGGGTATAGAGCTGGTCCACTGTTCCACGGCCAGGACGAAAGCCACACTGCATCTCCTGAATCCGAGGCTCGATTATCCGACGGATCCTCCTCTCCAATACCCCCGAATAGACCTTACCAGGGAGGCTGAGGAGTGTGATACCCCTATAGTTGGAACACACCCTCCGGTCCCCCTTTTTAAAGAGGGGGACCACCACCCCAATCTGCCAGTCAAGAGGCACTGTCCCCGATGTCCACGCGATACTGCAGAGGCGTGTCAGCCAAGACAGCCCTACAACATCCAGAGCCTTGAGAAACTCAGGACGGACCTCATCCACCCCCGGGGCCTTGCCACCGAGGAGCTTTTTAACCACCTCGGCAACCTCAGCCCCAGAAATGGGAGGCCCCGTCTCCGAGCTCTCCGACTCTGCCTCTTCCGAGCACGTGTTGGTAGGATTGAGGAGTTCCTCGAAGTACTCCCCCCACCGACTCACAACATCCCGAGTTGAGGTCAGCAAAGCCCCGTCCCCACTGTAAACAGTGTTGACTGTGAGCCGCTTCCCCCCCCTGAGACGGCGGATGGTGGACCAGAATCTTTTCGAGGCCGTCCGGAAATCGTTCTCCATGGTCTCACCGAACTCCTCCCAGGCCCGAGTTTTTGCCTCAGCAACCGCCGAAGCCGCGGCCCGTCTGGCCCGTCGGTACCTATCAGCTTCTTCCAGGGTCCCACTGGCCAAAAAGGCCCGATAGGACTCCTTCTTCAGCTTGACGGCTTCCCTCACCACTGGTGTCCACCAGCAGGTTCGAGGGTTGCCGCCACGACAGGCACCGACCACCTTACGGCCACAACTCCGACCAGCTGCCTCGGCAATGGAGTCACGGAACATGGCCCATTCAATGTCCCCCACCTCAAATATGGTTGAAGCTCTGCCGGAGGTGGGAGTTAAAGCTCCTTCTGACGGGGGATTCTGACAAACGCTCCCAGCAGACCCTCACAATACGTTTGGGCCTTTCCAGGTCTGATCGGCATCCTCCCCCACCAGCGGAGCCAACTCACCACCAGGTGGTGATCAGTTGACAGCTCCGCCCCTCTCTTCACCCGAGTGTCCAGGACATACGGCCGCAAGTCCGATGATACAACCACAAAGTCGATCATCGAACTGCGGCCAAGGGTGTCCTGGTGCCAAGTGCACATAGCGACACCCTTATGCCTGAACATGGTGTTCGTTATGGACAGTCTATGACTGGCACAGAAGTCAGACAACATAACACCACTCTGATTCAGATCGGGGGGGGCGTTCCTCCCAATCACACCCCTCCAGGTCTCACTGTCATTGCCCACGTGAGCATTGAAGTCCCCCAGCAGAATGAGGGAGTCTCCGGTAGGAGCATTCTCCAGTGCCTCCCCCAGAGACTCCAAAAAGGGTAGGTACTCTGAACTGCTGTTTGGCGCATAGGCACAAACAACAGTCAGGACTAGTCCCCCCACCCAAGGCGGAGGGAGGCTACCCTCTCGTTCACTGGGGTAAACCCCAATGTACTGGCACACAGCCGGGGGGCAATAAGTATGCCCACACCTGCTCTGCGCCTCTCACCACGGGCAACTCCAGAGTGGAAGAGAGTCCAACCCCTCTCAAGAGTACTGGTTCCAGATCCCAAGCCGTGCGTCGAGGTGAGTCCGACTATATCTAACGGTCTGATGAAGTTTCAACAATAAACAACAAACTTTGTATTATGAGAAAGAACCAGACTCATTCTTCAGGAATCCGAAAATAAGCTCTATTTTACGAGTTATGCACGAATTCGGATTCTCCTATAAAACGAATTCCTTAACTCAAACCAAGTTAAGACTGCTTTGTCCTTCATATTTATTCATGTCTAATCAAGTTTCAATGATAAACAACGTTGTACTTTGTAGAATGAGAAAGAACTTCTTCAGCAATAAGCATCTCTCGACAAATGACGAAATACAGATTTTGCTATAAAATTAATTGCTATCAGCCTGACTTAAAACTGTTTGTCTTCCTTATTTATCCACTTCAAATCAAGTTTCAACAATTAAAAAAATTTTGTAGTTTGAGAAAGAACAACTTAATCTTGAGCAATCAGTATAAAAAGAGGGTAAGACAAGGTGCGAATGTCAAACCATACATGATCAAAACAGGGAGCGGAGGTGTTTGGCTGAGACAAGGTGTGAATGTCCACCCATAATTAATGAAAAGCGGGCAACAAGTAGGTTCGAATCCCCAACCATACATCATCAAAAGCAGGAGTGGATATGTTCGGCTACAAGAAGGTTTGAACGTCTGACCATAGTTTGTAAAAAGCGGGTAAGAAAAGGTTCGAATGCCCGAACATACACCATCAAAGGAGGGAGCGGAGGTGTTCCGCTGTAAGAAGGTGTGAATGTCCGACCGTAGTTGGTAAAAAGCGGGTAAGAAAAGGTTAAAATACCCGACTGTACACAATCAGTAGCGGGTGCGGAGTTGTTCGGCTACTAAAAGGTGTGAAAGTCCGACCATGGTTTGTAAAAAGCGGGTAAGAAAAGGTGCTGATGCCCGAAAATGTATGATCAAAAGAGGGAGCGGAGGTGTTCGGCTGCAAGAAGGTGTGAATGTACACCCATAATTACTGAAAAATGGGTAAGAAAAGGTGCGAATGCCCAACTATACATAATCAAAAGCAGGAGTGGATGTGTTCGGCTCCAAGAAGGGTTGAATGTCTGACCATAGTTTGTAAAAAGCAGGTAAGAAAAGGTTTGACTGCCCGAACATACACCATCAATAGCGGGAGCGGAGTTGTTCGGCTACTAAAAGATGTGAAAGTCCGACTATGGTTTGTAAAAAGCGGGTAAGAAAAGGTGCTAATGCCCGACAATGTATGATCAAAAGAGGGAGTGGAGGTTTTCGGCTGTAAGAAGGTCTGAATGTCCAACTATAATTTGTAAAAACCGGGTAAGAAAAGGCTTGAAAGCCCGACTATACACCATCATAAGCGGGAGAGGAGGTGTTCAGCTGCAAGAAGGTGTGAATGTCCACCCATAATTACTGAAAAATGGGTAAGAAAAGGTGCGAATGCCCAAACATATATCATCAAAAGCAGGAGTGGATGTGTTGGGTTACAAGAAGGTTTGAAAGTCCGACCATGGTTTGTAAAAAACGGGTAAGAAAAGGTGCGAATGCCCAACAATGTATGATCAAAAGAGGGAGCGGAGGTTTTTGGCTACAAGAAGGTTTGAATGTCCGACCATAGTTTGTAAAAAGCGGGTAAGAAAAGGTTCAAATGCCTGACAATACATCATCAAAAGCGGGAGCGGAGGTGTTCCGCTGTAAGACGGTGTGAATGTCCGACCATAGTTGGTAAAAAGCGGGTAAGAAAAGGTTAAAATACCTGACTGTACACAATCAATAGCGGGAGCGGAGTTGTTCGGCTACAAGAAGGTGTGAAAGTCCAACCATGGTTTGTAAAAAGCTGCTAAGAAAAGGTTCGAATGCCCGAATATATACCATCAAAAGCGGAAGCGGAGGTGTTCAGCTGCAAGAAGGTGTGAACGTCCGACCAAACTTTGTAAAAAGCAGTTAAGAAAAGGTTCGAATATCCAACCAAACATAATCAAAAGCGGGAGCAGAGCTGTTCGACTGCAAGTAGGTGTGAATGTCCAGCCATAATTACTCACAAACGGGTAAGAAAAGGTAGTATTGCCAGACCATACATGATCAAAACAGGGAGCTGAGGTGGTTCAGCACCAAGGTGTGAATGTCTGACTATAGTTTGTAAAAAGCGGGTAAGATAAGGTGCGAATGCCCGACAATGTATGACCAAAAGAGGGAGGGGAGGTTTTTGGCTACAAGAAGGTTTGAATGTCCGACAATAGTTTGTAAAAAGCGGGTAAGAAAAGGTTCAAATGCCTGACTATACACCATCAAAAGCGGGAGCGGAGGTGTTCCGCTGTAAGACGGTGTGAATGTCCGACCATAGTTGGTAAAAAGCGGGTAAGAAAAGGTTAAAATACCCGACTGTACACAATCAATAGGGGGAGCGGAGTTGTTCGGCTACAAGAAGGTGTGAAAGTCCAACCATGGTTTGTAAAAAGCTGGTAAGAAAAGGTTCGAATGCCCGAATATATACCATCAAAAGCGGAAGCGGAGGTGTTCGGCTGCAAGGTGTGAATGTCTGACTATAGTTTGTAAAAAGCGGGTAAGATAAGGTGCGAATGCCCGACAATGTATGATAAAAAGAGGGAGCAGAGGTTTTCGGCTGCAAGAAGGTCTGAATGTCCACCCAAAATTCCTGAAAAATGGGTAAAAAAAGGGTGCGAATGCCAAACCATGCATCATCAAAAGCAGGAGTGGATGTGTTCGGCTACAAGAAGATTTGAATGTCCATCAATAATTGCTTTAAAACATGAAAGAAAATTTTCGAATATCAAACCGCACATGATCATAAGCGGGAGAGGAGTTGTTCAGCTGCAAGAAGGTGTGAATGTCCACCCATAATTACTGAAAAATGGGTAAGAAAAGGTGAAAATGCCCAACCATACATCATCAAAAGCAGGAGTGGATGTGTTCGGCTACAAGAAGGTTTGAATGTCCGACCATAGTTTGTAAAAAGCGGGTAAGAAATGGTTCGAATGCCCGAACATAGACCATCAAAAGAGGGAGCGGAGGTGTTCCGCTGTAAGAAGGTGTAAATGTCCGACCATATTTGGTAAAAAGCGGGTAAGAAAAGGTTAAAATACCCGACTGTACACAATCAATAGCGGGAGCGGAGTTGTTTGGCTACAAGAAGGTGTGAAAGTCCGACCACGGTTTGTAAAAAGCGGGTAAGATAAGGTGCGAATGCCCGACAATGTATGATAAAAAGAGGGAGCAGAGGTTTTCGGCTGCAAGAAGGTCTGAATGTCCACCCAAAATTCCTGAAAAATGGGTAAAAAAAGGGTGCGAATGCCAAACCATGCATCATCAAAAGCAGGAGTGGATGTGTTCGGCTACAAGAAGATTTGAATGTCCATCAATAATTGCTTTAAAACATGAAAGAAAATTTTCGAATATCAAACCGCACATGATCATAAGCGGGAGAGGAGTTGTTCAGCTGCAAGAAGGTGTGAATGTCCACCCATAATTACTGAAAAATGGGTAAGAAAAGGTGAAAATGCCCAACCATACATCATCAAAAGCAGGAGTGGATGTGTTCGGCTACAAGAAGGTTTGAATGTCCGACCATAGTTTGTAAAAAGCGGTTAAGAAATGGTTCGAATGCCCGAACATAGACCATCAAAAGAGGGAGCGGAGGTGTTCCGCTGTAAGAAGGTGTAAATGTCCGACCATATTTGGTAAAAAGCGGGTAAGAAAAGGTTAAAATACCCGACTGTACACAATCAATAGCGGGAGCGGAGTTGTTTGGCTACAAGAAGGTGTGAAAGTCCGACCACGGTTTGTAAAAAGCGGGTAAGAAAAGGTTCGAATGCCCGAATATATACCATCAAAAGTGGAAGTGGATGTGTTCGGCTGCAAGAAGGTGTGAACGTCCGACCAAAGTTTGTAAAAAGCAGTTAAGAAAAGGTTCGAATATCCAACCAAACATAATCAAAAGCGGGAGCAGAGCTGTTCGACTGCAAGTAGGTGTGAATGTCAGATCATAATTTGCAAAAAGCTGATGAGAAAGGGTGGGAATGCCCGGCTATACACCATCAAATGCGGGAGCGGAAGTGTTCGGCTGTGAGTAGGTGTGAATCTCCGACCATAGTTTGTAAAAAGGGGGTAAGAATAGGTTCGCATGCCCGAACATACACTATCAAAACAGGGAGCTGAGGTGGCTCAGCTGCAAGGTGTGAATGTCTGACTATAGTTTGTAAATAAGGTGCGAATGCCCAACAATGTATAATCAAAAGAGGGAGCGGAGGTTTTCGGCTACAAGAAGGTTTGAATGTCCGACCATAGTTTGTAAAATGCGGGTAAGAAAAGGTTCAAGCGCCTGACTATACACCATCAAAAGCGGGAGCAGAGGTGTTCCGCTGTAAGACGGTGTGAATGTCCGAACATATTTGGTAAAAAGCGGGTAAGAAAAGGTTAAAATACCCGACTGTACACAATCAATAGCGGGAGAGGAGGTGTTCAGCTGCAAGAAGGTGTGAATGTCCACCCATAATTACTGAAAAATGGGTAAGAAAAGGTGCGAATGCCCAACCATACATTATCAAAAGCAGGTGTGAATGTCAGATCATAATTTGCAAAAAGCTGATGAGAAAGGGTGAGAATGCCCGACTATACACCATCAAATGCGGGAGCGGAGTTGTTCGGCTGTGAGTAGGTGTGAATCTCCGACCATAATTGCTGAAAAATGTGTTAGAAAAGGTAAGAATGCCGGTCCATACATCATCAAAACAGGGAGCGGAGGTGGTTCAGCTGCAAGAAGGTGTGAATGTCCGACTAAAGTTCAAATATATTAACAAAAGCGGGAGGAGAGGTCTTCGGATGAGAGTGGTTGAGAATTTCCAACCATAATCTATAAAATGCGGTGAAAAAAAGGTGTGATAGAACACTAAAAGGTGGAGCGGAAGTGTTCGGCTGCAAGAAGGTGTGAATGTCCTCCTATATTTGGTGAAAAGCAGGTGAAGCAAGGTCTGAATGCCCAACCTTACATCATCAAAAGCGAGATCAGAGGTGTTTGGCTGCATGAAGGCCATAGTTTGCCAAAAGCGGGTAAGCTGCGAATGACCGACTAAATATCAACAAAAGGTCTTCGGATGCAAGTGGGTGTGAATATCCCACCATACAAGTATGGTGGAGAGGAAGCTGTGAACAGCCGACCATAGTTGGCAAAAAGCGGGTGAGAAAAGGTGCGAATGTCCAACCATACATGATCAAAAGCAGGAGTGGATGTGTTCGGCTACAAGAAGGTTTGAATGTCCGAGCATAGTTTGTAAAAAGCGGGTAAGAAAAGGTTCGAATGCCCAAACATACACCATCAAAAGAGGGAGCGGAGGTGTTCCGCTGTAAGAAGGTGTGAATGTCCGACCATAGTTGGTAAAAAACGGGTAAGAAAAGGTTAAAATACCCGACTGTTCACAATCAATAGCGGGAGTGGATGTGTTTGGCTACAAGAATGTGTGACAGTCCAACCATGGTTTGTAAAAAACGGGTAAGAAAAGGTGCGAATGCCCGACAATGTATGATCAAAAGAGGGAGCGGAGGTTTTCGGCTACAAGAAGGTTTGAATGTCCGACCATAGTTTGTAAAAAGCGGGTAAGAAAAGGTTCAAATGCCTGACTATACACCATCAAAAGCGGGAGCGGAGGTGTTCGGCTACAAGAAGGTGTGAAAGTTCAACCATGGTTTGTAAAAAGCTGCTAAGAAAAGGTTCGAATGCCCGAATATATACCATCAAAAGCGGAAGCGGAGGTGTTCGGCTGCAAGAAGGTGTGAACGTCCGACCAAAGTTTGCAAAAAGCAGTTAAGAAAAGGTTCGAATGCCCGAATATATACCATCAAAAGCGGGAGCAGAGCTGTTCGACTGCAAGTAGGTGTGAATGTCCAGCCATAATTACTCACAAACGGGTAAGAAAAGGTAGTATTGCCAGACCATACATGATCAAAACAGGGAGCTGAGGTGGTTCAGCTGCAAGGTGTGAATGTCTGACTATAGTTTGTAAAAAGCGGGTAAGACAAGGTGCGAATGCCCGACAATGTATGATCAAAAGAGGGAGTGGAGGTCTTCGGCTGCAAGGTCTGAATGTCCAACCATAATTTCTAAAAACCGGGTAAGAAATGGCTCGAAAGCCCGACTATACACAATCAAAAGCGGGAGCGGGAGGTTTTCAGCTGCAAATCCTTCACTCAAACCAAGTGAAAACTGCTTTGTCCTTCATATTTATCAATGTCTAGATTGACTTCAACAAAGAACAACATTGTATTTTGCAGTAGAAGAAATAGCAACACTGAAGGATCAGGAATCCGAAAACTAGCTTATTGTCATACGTTCTGCTTGATTTGGGATTTTGCTATAAAATTAATTCCTTCACTCAAACAAAGTGGAAACTGCTTTGTCCTTCATATTTATCAATGTCTAGATTTACTTCAACAAAGAACAACATTGTATTTTGCAGTAGTAGAACGAGCAGCACTTGAAGGAACAGGAATCCGAGAATAAGCTTATTTTCATACGTTCTGCATGATTTGGGATTTTATGTATAAAATGAATTCCTTTACTCAAACTATGTTAAAACTGCTTTGTCCTTCATATTTATCAATGTCTAGATTGACTTCAACAAAGAACAACATTGTATTTTGCAGTAGAAGCAATAGCAACACTGAAGGATCAGGAATCCGAAAACAAGCTTATTTTCATACGTTCTGCTTGATTTGGGATTTTGCTATAAAATTAATTCCTTCACTCAAACAAAGTGGAAACTGCTTTGTCCTTCATATTTATCAATGTCTATATCGATTTCAACAAAGAACAAGGCTGTATTTTGCAGTATAGGAAAGAGCAACACTGGAGGATCAGGAATCCGAGAATAGGCTTACTTTCATGAGTCCTGCACGATTTCGGATTTTCCTATAAAATGAATTGCTTTGCTCAAACCAAGTTAAAATTGCTTTGTCCTTCATAGTTATCCATGTCTAAAATGTATCAAGCATAAAGTTCCTCATATTACCCTGAATGAGAAAGAAGCATCCCTTTGGTTGAGCAATACGTTCCTTTTGCGGAGTTATGCATGATTTCGGATTTTGCTATAAAATTCATTCCTTCACACCTTTTTTTTTCACCGCATTTTATAGATTATGGTTGGAAATGTCAACCACTCTAATCCGAAGACCTCTCCTCCCGCTTTTGTTAATATATTTGAACTTTAGTTGGACATTCACCCCTTTTTGCAGCTAAACCACCTCCGCTCCCTGTTTTGATCATGTATGGTCTGGCAATACTACATTTTCTTACCCGTTTGTGAGTAATTATGGCTGGACATTCACACCTACTTGCAGCCGAACACCACCTCTCTCGCTTTTGATGATGTATGGACCGGCATTCTTACCTTTTCTAACACATTTTTCAGAAATTACGGTCGGAGATTCACACCTACTCACAGCCGAACAACTCCGCTCCCGCATTTGATGGTGTGCAGTCGGACATTCTCACCCTTTCTCATCAGCTTTTTGCAAATTATGATCTGACATTCACACCTACTTGCAGTCGAAAAGCTATGCTCCCGCTTTTGATTATGTTTGGTTGGATATTCAAACCTTTTCTTAACTGCTTTTTACAAACTTTGGTTGGACGTTCACACCTTCTTGTAGCCGAACACATCCACTCCTGCTTTTGATGATGTATGGTTGGGCATTCGCACCTTTTTTTTACCCATTTGTCAGGAATAATGGGTGGACATTCACACCTTCTTGCAGCTGAACACCTCCTCTCCCACTTATGATCATGTGCGGTTTGATTTTCGAAAATTTTCTTTCATGTTTTCTAGCAATTATTGATGGACATTTAGACCTTCTTGCAGCTGAACACCTCCGCTCCTGCTTTTGATCATACCTTGTCAGGCATTCGCACCATGTCTTACCCGCTTTTTACAAACTTTAGTCGAACATTTACACCTTTTTGCAGCCGAACACCACCTCTCTCGCTTTTGATGATGTATGGTCCGGCATTCTTTCCTTTTCTAACACATTTTTCAGCAATTATGGTCGGACATTCACACCTACTCAGAGCCGAACACCTCCGCTCCCGCATTTGATGGTGTATAGTCGGGCATTCTCACACTTTCTCATCAGCTTTTTGCAAATTATGATCTGACATTCACACCTGCTTTTGATAATGTATGGTTGGGCATTCGCACCTTTTTGTACCCATTTTTCAGGAATTATGGGTGGACATTCACACCTTCTTGCAGCTGAACACCTCCTCTCCTTCTTATGATCATGTGCGGATGATATTCGAAAATTTTCTTTCATGTTTTAAAGCAATTATTGATGGACATTCAGACCTTCTTGCAGCTGAACCACTCTGCTCCCGCTTTTGATGGTGTATAGTCGGGCTTTCGAGCCTTTCCTTCCTGGTTTTTACAAATTATGGTTGGACATTCAGACCTTCTTGCAGCCGAACACCTCCGCTCCCTCTTTTGATCATACATTGTCGGGCATCAGCACCTTTTCTTACCCGCTTTTTACAAACCATAGTCGGACTTTCACATCTTTTAGTAGCCGAACAACTCCGCTCCCGCTATTGATTGTGTACAGTCGGGTATTTTAACCTTTTCTTACCCGCTTTTTACCAACTATGGTCGGACATTCACACCTTCTTACAGCGGAACACCTCCGCTCCCTCTTTTGATGGTGTATGTTAGGGCAGTCAAACCTTTTCTTACCTGCTTTTTACAAACTATGGTCAGACATTCAACCCTTCTTGGAGCCGAACACATCCACTCCTGCTTTTGATTATGTATAGTTGGGCATTCGCACCTTTTCTTACCCATTTTTCAGTAATTATGGGTGTACATTCACACCTTCTTGCAGCCGAACACCTCCGCTCCCTCTTTTGATCATACATTTTCGGGCATTCGCACCTTTTCTTACTCGCTTTTTACAAACCATGGTCGGACTTTCACACCTTTTAGTAGCCGAACAACTCCGCTCCCGCTATTGATTGTGTACAGTCGGGTATTTTAACCTTTTCTTACCCGCTTTTTACCAACTATGGTCGGACATTTACACCTTCTTACAGCGGAACACCTCCGCTCCCTCTTTTGATGGTCTATGTTCGGGCATTCGAACCTTTTCTTACCCGCTTTTTACAAACTATGGTCGGACATTCAAACCTTCTTGTAGCCGAACACATCCACTCCTGCTTTTGATGATGTATGGTTGGGCATTTTCACCTTTTCTTACCCATTTTTCAGTAATTATGGGTGGACATTCACACCTTCTTGCAGCTGAACAACTCCTCTCCCGCTTATGATCATGTGCGGTTTGATATTCGAAAATTTTCTTTCATGTTTTAAAGCAATTATTGATGGACATTCAAATCTTTTTGTAGCCGAACACATCCACTCCTGCTTTTGATGATGTATGGTTTGGCATTCGCACCCTTTTTTTACCCATTTTTCAGGAATTTTGGGTGGACATTCAGACCTTCTTGCAGCCGAAAACCTCCGCTCCCTCTTTTGATCATACATTGTCGGGCATTCGCACCTTATCTTACCCGCTTTTTACAAACTATAGTCAGACATTCACACCTTGCAGATGAACCACCTCCGCTCCCTGTTTTGATCATGTATGGTCTGGCAATACTACCTTTTCTTACCCGTTTGTGAGTAATTAATCCCAAAATATTGAGCATAAAATAAGTCTTTATGCTGATGATGTATTACTTTTCCTTCAGAACTCACAGACGTCTCTCAGTCACACGATCACACTCATAAATAAATTCTCAGCACTTTCTGACTACTCTATCAACTGGTCTAAGACCACAGTTCTGCCCATTAACTGTAGGGTCCATAATATACCTGCGATCACTTTACAGTCAGGAAATATTAGATATTTAGGCATAAACATTTCCTCCAGGCTCTCAGAGCTAACAAAGCTAAATTATGTGCAATTATTAAAGACAGTAGAGGACGATCTCTCGTTGGAAGTCCTTACCTATATCACTTATGGGGAGAGTTACATCCATTAAAATGATGATACTACCAAAAGTTAACTATTTGTTCTCAATGATCCCCATAAAACCATCTGCTACTTGGTTTAAGTCACTAGATTCATGCATCTCCAAATTTCTGTGGAAAAACAAACCACCACGTATTAGTTTAAAAACCCTACAGAAGACCAAGGACAGTGGTGGATTAGATTGACCTCATTTTCAGCACTATTCCTTAGACAATAGGTTACAATATATATCAAAATGGTTTAAACCTTGTTGTTGTCACAGTTCCCAGAGACGTTGTAATCATTGAGGATTCTATATTCACCCCCTCATTAGAGGCACGTAATGCAGATTAATGACACTGAATCTTCTTCTCTGTTCATTGCTGGCATCATTCCCAGCATCGTAAGTGTTCGTGGCATTGTTAGCCTCTTCTTCTGGATCTTGATATCGAGAATCCTTTTGTATTTCTGGTTTGTCAGTCCTCTGTCTTCGTTCACCGGAGTCTTTGTCTTTTTGTCCTTGAGTTTGGTGATTTTTTCTTCTTTTGATGCCTTGACACAATGAGACAGGTGATACCACGTGGGAGATCCTGTAACTTGGATTGCTGTCCCTGTGCTGCGAAATGGCTGTGCTGCTCAAATGGTCTCTCCTTCATCATGGTTACATGCTGCCATTCCGACATCTCGCCATTCCGACATGGGTCTCCAATTGTCGGAATGGCGACACTTAATTTTTTATCAAACGTCCCACCATTCCGACACTTTTTTCCTCCTATGGTCGGAATGGCGGTATGTTTTTTTTTTTTTTTTTTAACATACCGCCATTCTGACAGTTCCTTTTAATAGCCTATTTTTTAACCAAAACATTTTGCACTAATGATATGCCGGCGCAAATACGCCCTAAAGTTTGGCGCACAAGCTTTGCACATGCAGAGGCCACAGCCTCGCAAACAAACTTTAATAATCTATTATCAAAATCCCCTGAATTTCAAATATAAAAATACAGATATTAATGTAACTCTGGCGAGACTGAAACTGATTAAGCAGAAATACAGTGTCAGTGAGCTGTCACAGCAGCCAGCTGGAGCGGAGCTCTCCACAGAGCCCATGCGTCTTTTGCACGCTGTCATCATATGCAAAAGTAATAATTGCAATTACAGATATCACGGCTACTGCACAGGACACAGTTGCGAGCACTCTGCCTTGCCTTGCCAATAGGAGAAGAGAGAAATGACAGCATAGAACGTATAAAACACAACAAAATGCAGTAAAAACGTTTATTCATGTTATTCACGTGATTTATGAGTACTCACTCCAATTTTGGGAAGCGCAGATGGGTTTTGCGCATTTGGCACAAACACACAGCCGCAACGGTTGTAGCTTTATACAGCCTGTTGATATCTTAAGGACCTAACTGGTCACACCTGGGAGTAAATGTCATGTAGAGATTGTTTTTACATGACATTACAGCTGAACATATAGCTTTCATCCACAAACCAACGTGGGAGAGCCCGAAGACGCATTTGCCAGACGCACATAGGCATGCGTAAAACCAATTTTGACCACTTCATGCTGTTTATTTGCTTTCTTTTAGTTAACTTTCGTTTCTTTTGGATTCTTGTGCGTGTTATGGAGCCGTTTTGGTCCATGTTTGTAAGCCTTTTTTTCCTGGATTAAATTTTCGGAAGTTGAAACAAGTGGCATTGGAGTGTGTGATTGAAAACCACCGCGGAATGCTTCTCCTCCTCCAGTTGCCGAGACTTTGTGTTTTTAATAACGCTTGTCTATAAACATGTGTTAAACATATAAATTGCATGAACAGAAAGAAGGGACTCACCTGTTGAGTAACACACATTTCCTTATACGGAAAGCCTTGTCGGAATGGTGGGACATTTGAACGTCAGAATAGCGGGATGTCGCAATGGTGGGATGTCGGAATGGTGGGACGTTTGCATGTCGGAATGGTGGTATGTCGGAATGGTGGGATGTCGGAATGGTGGGATGTCGGAATAGCGGGATGTCGGAATGGCGGGATTTCGGAATGGGTGTTGCCACCCCCTTCATCATATACACAGTTATTTATACATCACCTTCCACCATGAAGCGTTGTCCCTTTTTGTTTCTCTCTTTGTTCTTAAAATGCTGTTATGCATGTCTAAACCAATCCATTAAATTAGATCATTTTGGCAGTAAAGCGATCTACAATGTGCTTGGTCGCAAAGCTGCTCATCTATGGTAAACAGCTCTTCAGAAAGGCATTCTTCAATTGATTTCACTAATTCTATGTAATAATTTTGTGATTTCCTACAAAACTACACTTCTTCTCCCATCTGTCTGAGTATTTAATATTGTCTGGGTCCCGTTAAAACATGTATTTTTCCCATCTAATTCCTTGTTTGCTTTAAAACAAGTATTCCCCATTTTCTATCCCTTCAGTAGCCAACCAGTTTGTATGGAGTACACTGGAGCAACTTGACTGATCAGTAAAACACTGCTTTTGTTGTCACCGCAAGGCTTCCCCCGTCGGTTGTTTCACTGAGACACTACTGAGTAACTATAACTCAACACAGTTTATACACATAACATTCATATACATACTAACAAACAAACAAACAAACAATTATTTATCGCAATTTTCTCATCTCTGTTTGAACGTACACCCAGGTAAATATTCCTGTAGTCTTCTCATACCGACTATGGACCCATTCATTGTTTAACT
Organism: Leuresthes tenuis; assembly: GCF_036924035.1. NCBI lineage: Eukaryota > Metazoa > Chordata > Actinopteri > Atheriniformes > Atherinopsidae > Leuresthes > Leuresthes tenuis. The sequence goes on from NW_027325369.1 coordinate 8,624,093, forward strand.
TCACTGTTTTGCAAATCCTAATTGAATATTACACATTGACATTGAACTTTACTTGATAAGCAGGTCTTCATTGCATTCAGCAGCCTATATGTGAGCATCTATGTGTAAGCTGTTCTTCTTTGCATTTATCAGCAGCAAGCAATTCTTCATTGCACATGCATATGAAAATAGTAAAACAATTCCAATGCGTTAGCGAAACCTTCTATATCAGGAGTGTCCATCATGATGCTGGGAATAGAACCTCTTTCCCAGAATAGTTCAACCTTCATTACTCAACTGATCATAACTCCGCAATGAGCACATTTCAAAGTATCATTCCTCTACATATATTCAAAATTCTTATATTTGTTGATGTCATTCTGTGTGCATATGGCCTAAACCCAATCTCTGTGTGGCAATTTTAATTTAAACAAGTTGAACTCTGCCTCTGATCATTTAAAAAAGGTGTGTACCAATATCAACCTTTCTCAGGTAATTACTGATCCTACAAAACCAAAGAGATCCTTCAAGGTTGTCCCTGATTGGCTCAATCTTAACAAATCAAAGGTAGAAAATCTGCAGTATCTGAACTTGGTGTTAGTTATCACTGCTCAATAGCCTGTATCAGAATTGCAAAAATGAAAACATTAGGTCCACGCTTGGTATCCAGTTCCTGAAACATCTCCATGAGCAGGCTTTTTTTTAACTGATCTGTTGAATAGTTATATGACACTGTTAAAATCCCAGATGAAGATCTAGCACTTGACCATTTTTGTAAATCTTCTAATTCCATAGTTGATAAACACGCCCCTTTTAAAAAGTATAGAACTTAGAACAGGTCTATCCCTGGCTTTCGGCAGAACTGTCTTCTTTACTTTTTTTCCCCTTGTCCTGTTCAGCATTATGTCAGAAGAATTGTAGTCTGAATACCTTTGATGCCAAACAGATTTGTTTTGCCAAGGGAAGTTTTATAAATGTAAAGCTCCCCTTGATGCCCATTTATTTATTTCTGTTTACAATATATGACATGAACTGAACTGAACCGGACCGGGGGACAAGGAAAGAAGAAGAGGAAAGAAGAGGAAACAGAACAAAAATAGAAACAAAAACCAGACAACCAGCTGCTACACCTGTAAAAAACAAAACAGACAACAATCCATGGCCTATGAGGGGAATCCAGCTTTAGCGCCACCAGGAGCACCTGAAAGCAGACAAGCAGAGAAAAAACAAACACACAAACAAACAAAAACAAGCACAAGAAGCGGCAATCGCATACAACACAGCTGTGGATATAGATGACCTGAGACGACATGATAATACATCAACTGCTTAGTGACCATGCTACTGGACTAATGAATGTGTGTGTGTGTGTGTGAGAACATGCAACACCCATGGCACAGGACCTAGATGATAACCGTGCTTAGTTATGAGTGTATAAGCGTACAGGGCCACAATCCACAGCCCCCCCCAAGCAATCAGAAGCAGGCAGAGAGGGCCACAAGACCCAGGCCACCAGCAGCCCCCACAGAGCACAGAACCCAGGCAGCCCACCGCAGGGGCAACCACGCATCCACCCAGAAGACTGCAGAGGAAGCCCCCGGAAAGAGCCCCCATAAGCATAGGGCAGAGGCACTCCGGGACCTGGGCCCCAGGAGCCCAAGCGCCCCCAAACCCCCCGGCAGAGGCCCCACCCAATACCCAGGAGGGCCAAGCGCCCCAGACAGCCACAAAGTGGGTCAGCGCCTGCCCCAGCGCCCCTGGCCAAGTGCCCTGGGAGTCAAGACGTGCCCACAGGTGGGTGAAGTCGCGAGCAGTGGGGAGAGGCAACGCTGATGCCCCATCGGGAGAAACACAGGCAGGCCAGGCGACAGCAAGTCCCAGATCCAGGCCCAATCATTACCACACACACTTTCACGTCCCATACATCCACACATCCACACATCCTACCTCCCTCGACTCTGCTGGGGTGTAGTGCAGCGGGCACACCAGGAGGCCAGCAACCCCCCAGCCACCACAGACCCCGAACCAGCAGAAAAATTGATTAATCCTCCTGGCCCCTCCTGCCCCGAGCAGACACCAGGAAGCAGGGGTGTGTGAAGAAGACCCCTCCCCTCACCCTTCTGGCTCTTCAATATTTTCTAATAGTGAGCAATTAAAATTGAGGGGCAGCCAAACTTGTAGAACTGGGAGCGCGGCACTCTGGGCAGCCTACATACCCAAAGAGCCCCGCCCACCCGATGCCACTCAGTGTAACCACCCCCCAAGACCTAATGTGTGTGTGTGAGTGTGTTTGATAAGTAGTAATGTCTAAGGTGTAATTAAAACAGGGGCAGGGAACTGCAGAGTGCAACCAAAGGGGACCACCTACGTGGCCCCATCCACTACATCACGTCATCTATCTTAGACAATAATTTATATATTTTTGATAGTAGTTTTGGGGTACAGATGCTTAGAAATTCTGCTACCCTAGTCGGGGGTTGTAAGTCTGGTTGGTGGAGGATATATCCATCCATCCATCCATCATCTGCCGCTTATCCGGGGGTCGGGTCGGGGGCAGCACCTTGAGCAGAGAAACCCAGACGTCTCTGTCCCCGGCCACTTCCTCCAGCTCTTCCGGGGGGACCCCGAGGCGTTCCCAGGCCAGCCGAGAGACATAGTCTCTCCAACGTGTCCTGGGTCTCCCCCGGGGTCTCCTCCCAGTGGGACGTGCCCGGAACACCTCCCCAGGGAGGCGCCCAGGGGGCATCCTAACCAGATGCCCGAGCCACCTCATCTGACTCCTCTCAATGCGGAGGAGCAGCGGTTCTACTCCGAGCCCCTCCCGGATGACTGAGCTTCTCACCCTATCTCTAAGGGAGAGCCCAGACACCCTGCGGAGGAAACCCATTTCGGCCGCTTGTATTCGCGATCTTGTTCTTTCGGTCACTACCCACAACTCGTGACCATAGGTGAGGATGGGAACGTAGATTGACCAGTAAGTAGAGAGCTTCGCCTTCTGGCTCAGCTCCCTCTTCACAGCGACGGGTCGGTGCAGAGCCTGCAACACTGCAGGCGCCGCACCGATCCGCCCGTCAATCTCCCGCTCCATTCGTCCGTCACTCGTGAACAAGACCCCGAGATACTTGAACTCCTCCTCTTGGGGAAGGATCTCATTCCCGACCCGGAGAGAGCATTCCACCCTTTTCCGGCTGAGAACCATAGTCTCGGATTTGGAGGTGCTGATTCTCATCCCAGCCGCTTCACACTCGGCTGCGAATCACTCCAGTGAGAGCTGAAGGTCACGGCCTGACGACGCTAACAGAACCACATCATCTGCAAAAAGCAGAGACCCGATTCTGAGGTCGCCAAATGGGACACCCTCAACGCCCTGGCTCCGCCTAGAAATTCTGTCCATAAAAGTTAGGAACAGAATCGGTGACAAAGGGCAGCCCTGACGGAGTCCAACTCTCACCGGAAACGTATCCGACTTACTGCCGGCAATGCGGACCAAACTCTGGCACCGGTCATACAGAGACCGAACGGCCCCTATCAAGGGGTCCGGCACTCCATATTCCTGGAGCACCCCCCACAGGACTCCACGAGGGACACGGTCGAACGCTTTCTCCAAGTCCACAAAACACATGTAGACTGGTTGGGCGAACTCCCATGCACCCTCCAGGATCCTGCCGAGGGTATAGAGCTGGTCCACTGTTCCACGGCCAGGACGAAAGCCACACTGCATCTCCTGAATCCGAGGCTCGATTATCCGACGGATCCTCCTCTCCAATACCCCCGAATAGACCTTACCAGGGAGGCTGAGGAGTGTGATACCCCTATAGTTGGAACACACCCTCCGGTCCCCCTTTTTAAAGAGGGGGACCACCACCCCAATCTGCCAGTCCAGAGGCACTGTCCCCGATGTCCACGCGATACTGCAGAGGCGTGTCAGCCAAGACAGCCCTACAACATCCAGAGCCTTGAGAAACTCAGGACGGACCTCATCCACCCCCGGGGCCTTGCCACCGAGGAGCTTTTTAACCACCTCGGCAACCTCAGCCCCAGAAATGGGAGGCCCCGTCTCCGAGCTCTCCGACTCTGCCTCTTCCGAGCACGTGTTGGTAGGATTGAGGAGTTCCTCGAAGTACTCCCCCCACCGACTCACAACATCCCGAGTTGAGGTCAGCAAAGCCCCGTCCCCACTGTAAACAGTGTTGACTGTGAGCCGCTTCCCCCCCCTGAGACGGCGGATGGTGGACCAGAATCTTTTCGAGGCCGTCCGGAAATCGTTCTCCATGGTCTCACCGAACTCCTCCCAGGCCCGAGTTTTTGCCTCAGCAACCGCCGAAGCCGCGGCCCGTCTGGCCCGTCGGTACCTATCAGCTTCTTCCAGGGTCCCACTGGCCAAAAAGGCCCGATAGGACTCCTTCTTCAGCTTGACGGCTTCCCTCACCACTGGTGTCCACCAGCAGGTTCGAGGGTTGCCGCCACGACAGGCACCGACCACCTTACGGCCACAACTCCGACCAGCTGCCTCGGCAATGGAGTCACGGAACATGGCCCATTCAATGTCCCCCACCTCAAATATGGTTGAAGCTCTGCCGGAGGTGGGAGTTAAAGCTCCTTCTGACGGGGGATTCTGACAAACGCTCCCAGCAGACCCTCACAATACGTTTGGGCCTGCCAGGTCTGATCGGCATCCTCCCCCACCAGCGGAGCCAACTCACCACCAGGTGGTGATCAGTTGACAGCTCCGCCCCTCTCTTCACCCGAGTGTCCAGGACATACGGCCGCAAGTCCGATGATACAACAACAAAGTCGATCATCGAACTGCGGCCAAGGGTGTCCTGGTGCCAAGTGCACATAGCGACACCCTTATGCCTGAACATGGTGTTCGTTATGGACAGTCTATGACTGGCACAGAAGTCAGACAACATAACACCACTCTGATTCAGATCGGGGGGGCCGTTCCTCCCAATCACACCCCTCCAGGTCTCACTGTCATTGCCCACGTGAGCATTGAAGTCCCCCAGCAGAATGAGGGAGTCTCCGGTAGGAGCATTCTCCAGTGCCTCCCCCAGAGACTCCAAAAAGGGTAGGTAATCTGAACTGCTGTTTGGCGCATAGGCACAAACAACAGTCAGGACTAGTCCCCCCACCCAAGGCGGAGGGAGGCTACCCTCTCGTTCACTGGGGTAAACCCCAATGTACTGGCACACAGCCGGGGGGCAATAAGTATGCCCACACCTGCTCTGCGCCTCTCACCACGGGCAACTCCAGAGTGGAAGAGAGTCCAACCCCTCTCAAGAGTACTGGTTCCAGATCCCAAGCCGTGCGTCGAGGTGAGTCCGACTATATCTAACGGTCTGATGAAGTTTCAACAATAAACAACAAACTTTGTATTATGAGAAAGAACCAGACTCATTCTTCAGGAATCCGAAAATAAGCTCTATTTTACGAGTTATGCACGAATTCGGATTCTCCTATAAAACGAATTCCTTAACTCAAACCAAGTTAAGACTGCTTTGTCCTTCATATTTATTCATGTCTAATCAAGTTTCAATGATAAACAACGTTGTACTTTGTAGAATGAGAAAGAACTTCTTCAGCAATAAGCATCTCTCGACAAATGACGAAATACAGATTTTGCTATAAAATTAATTGCTATCAGCCTGACTTAAAACTGTTTGTCTTCCTTATTTATCCACTTCAAATCAAGTTTCAACAATTAAAAAAATGTTGTAGTTTGAGAAAGAACAACTTAATCTTGAGCAATCAGTATAAAAAGAGGGTAAGACAAGGTGCGAATGTCAAACCATACATGATCAAAACAGGGAGCGGAGGTGTTTGGCTGAGACAAGGTGTGAATCTCCACCCATAATTAATGAAAAGCGGGCAACAAGTAGGTTCGAATCCCCAACCATACATCATCAAAAGCAGGAGTGGATATGTTCGGCTACAAGAAGGTTTGAACGTCTGACCATAGTTTGTAAAAAGCGGGTAAGAAAAGGTTCGAATGCCCGAACATACACCATCAAAGGAGGGAGCGGAGGTGTTCCGCTGTAAGAAGGTGTGAATGTCCGACCGTAGTTGGTAAAAAACGGGTAAGAAAAGGTTAAAATACCCGACTGTACACAATCAGTAGCGGGTGCGGAGTTGTTCGGCTACTAAAAGGTGTGAAAGTCCGACCATGGTTTGTAAAAAGCGGGTAAGAAAAGGTGCTGATGCCCGAAAATGTATGATCAAAAGAGGGAGCGGAGGTGTTCAGCTGCAAGAAGGTGTGAATGTACACCCATAATTACTGAAAAATGGGTAAGAAAAGGTGCGAATGCCCAACTATACATAATCAAAAGCAGGAGTGGATGTGTTCGGCTCCAAGAAGGGTTGAATGTCTGACCATAGTTTGTAAAAAGCAGGTAAGAAAAGGTTTGACTGCCCGAACATACACCATCAATAGCGGGAGCGGAGTTGTTCGGCTACTAAAAGATGTGAAAGTCCGACTATGGTTTGTAAAAAGCGGGTAAGAAAAGGTGCTAATGCCCGACAATGTATGATCAAAAGAGGGAGTGGAGGTTTTCGGCTGTAAGAAGGTCTGAATGTCCAACTATAATTTGTAAAAACCGGGTAAGAAAAGGCTTGAAAGCCCGACTATACACCATCATAAGCGGGAGAGGAGGTGTTCAGCTGCAAGAAGGTGTGAATGTCCACCCATAATTACTGAAAAATGGGTAAGAAAAGGTGCGAATGCCCAAACATATATCATCAAAAGCAGGAGTGGATGTGTTGGGTTACAAGAAGGTTTGAAAGTCCGACCATGGTTTGTAAAAAACGGGTAAGAAAAGGTGCGAATGCCCAACAATGTATGATCAAAAGAGGGAGCGGAGGTTTTTGGCTACAAGAAGGTTTGAATGTCCGACCATAGTTTGTAAAAAGCGGGTAAGAAAAGGTTCAAATGCCTGACAGTACATCATCAAAAGCGGGAGCGGAGGTGTTCCGCTGTAAGACGGTGTGAATGTCCGACCATAGTTGGTAAAAAGCGGGTAAGAAAAGGTTAAAATACCTGACTGTACACAATCAATAGCGGGAGCGGAGTTGTTCGGCTACAAGAAGGTGTGAAAGTCCAACCATGGTTTGTAAAAAGCTGCTAAGAAAAGGTTCGAATGCCCGAATATATACCATCAAAAGCGGAAGCGGAGGTGTTCAGCTGCAAGAAGGTGTGAACGTCCGACCAAACTTTGTAAAAAGCAGTTAAGAAAAGGTTCGAATATCCAACCAAACATAATCAAAAGCGGGAGCAGAGCTGTTCGACTGCAAGTAGGTGTGAATGTCCAGCCATAATTACTCACAAACGGGTAAGAAAAGGTAGTATTGCCAGACCATACATGATCAAAACAGGGAGCTGAGGTGGTTCAGCACCAAGGTGTGAATGTCTGACTATAGTTTGTAAAAAGCGGGTAAGATAAGGTGCGAATGCCCGACAATGTATGATCAAAAGAGGGAGCGGAGGTTTTTGGCTACAAGAAGGTTTGAATGTCCGACAATAGTTTGTAAAAAGCGGGTAAGAAAAGGTTCAAATGCCTGACTATACACCATCAAAAGCGGGAGCGGAGGTGTTCCGCTGTAAGACGGTGTGAATGTCCGACCATAGTTGGTAAAAAGCGGGTAAGAAAAGGTTAAAATACCCGACTGTACACAATCAATAGGGGGAGCGGAGTTGTTCGGCTACAAGAAGGTGTGAAAGTCCAACCATGGTTTGTAAAAAGCTGGTAAGAAAAGGTTCGAATGCCCGAATATATACCATCAAAAGCGGAAGCGGAGGTGTTCGGCTGCAAGAAGGTGTGAACGTCCGACCAAAGTTTGTAAAAAGCAGTTAAGAAAAGGTTCGAATATCCAACCAAACATAATCAAAAGCGGGAGCAGAGCTGTTCGACTGCAAGTAGGTGTGATTGTCCAGCCATAATTACTCACAAACGGGTAAGAAAAGGTAGTATTGCCAGACCATACATGATCAAAACAGGGAGCGGAGGTGGTTCAGCTGCAAGGTGTGAATGTCTGACTATAGTTTGTAAAAAGCGGGTAAGATAAGGTGCGAATGCCCGACAATGTATGATAAAAAGAGGGAGCAGAGGTTTTCGGCTGCAAGAAGGTCTGAATGTCCACCCAAAATTCCTGAAAAATGGGTAAAAAAAGGGTGCGAATTCCAAACCATGCATCATCAAAAGCAGGAGTGGATGTGTTCGGCTACAAGAAGATTTGAATGTCCATCAATAATTGCTTTAAAACATGAAAGAAAATTTTCGAATATCAAACCGCACATGATCATAAGCGGGAGAGGAGTTGTTCAGCTGCAAGAAGGTGTGAATGTCCACCCATAATTACTGAAAAATGGGTAAGAAAAGGTGAAAATGCCCAACCATACATCATCAAAAGCAGGAGTGGATGTGTTCGGCTACAAGAAGGTTTGAATGTCCGACCATAGTTTGTAAAAAGCGGGTAAGAAAAGGTTCGAATGCCCGAACATAGACCATCAAAAGAGGGAGCGGAGGTGTTCCGCTGTAAGAAGGTGTAAATGTCCGACCATAGTTGGTAAAAAGCGGGTAAGAAAAGGTTAAAATACCCGACTGTACACAATCAATAGCGGGAGCGGAGTTGTTTGGCTACAAGAAGGTGTGAAAGTCCGACCACGGTTTGTAAAAAGCGGGTAAGAAAAGGTTCGAATGCCCGAATATATACCATCAAAAGTGGAAGTGGATGTGTTCGGCTGCAAGAAGGTGTGAACGTCCGACCAAAGTTTGTAAAAAGCAGTTAAGAAAAGGTTCGAATATCCAACCAAACACAATCAAAAGCGGGAGTTCGACTGCAAGTAGGTGAATGTCAGATCATAATTTGCAAAAAGCTGATGAGAAAGGGTGGGAATGCCCGGCTATACACCATCAAATGCGGGAGCGGAAGTGTTCGGCTGTGAGTAGGTGTGAATGTCCGACCATAATTGCTGAAAAATGTGTTAGAAGAGACTAGAATGCCGGACAAGACATCATCAAATGCGGGAGCGGAGTTGTTCAGCTGTGAGTAGGTGTGAATCTCCGAGCATAGTTTGTAAAAAGGGGGTAAGAATAGGTTCGAATGCCCGAACATACACTATCAAAACAGGGAGCTGAGGTGGCTCAGCTGCAAGGTGTGAATGTGTGACTATAGTTTGTAAATAAGGTGCGAATGCCCAACAATGTATAATCAAAAGAGGGAGCGGAGGTTTTCGGCTACAAGAAGGTTTGAATGTCCGACCATAGTTTGTAAAAAGCGGGTAAGAAAAGGTTCAAATGCCTGACTATACACCATCAAAAGCGGGAGCAGAGGTGTTCCGCTGTAAGACGGTGTGAATGTCCGAACATATTTGGTAAAAAGCGGGTAAGAAAAGGTTAAAATACCCGACTGTACACAATCAATAACGGGAGAGGAGGTGTTCAGCTGCAAGAAGGTGTGAATGTCCACCCATAATTACTGAAAAATGGGTAAGAAAAGGTGCGAATGCCCAACCATACATTATCAAAAGCAGGTGTGAATGTCAGATCATAATTTGCAAAAAGCTGATGAGAAAGGGTGAGAATGCCCGACTATACACCATCAAATGCGGGAGCGGAGTTGTTCGGCTGTGAGTAGGTGTGAATCTCCGACCATAATTGCTGAAAAATGTGTTAGAAAAGGTAAGAATGCCGGTCCATACATCATCAAAAGCGGGAGAGGTGGTGTTCAGCTGCAAGTAGGTGTGAATGTCCAGCCATAATTACTAACAAACGGGTAAGAAAAGGTAGTATTGCCAGACCATACATGATCAAAACAGGGAGCGGAGGTGGTTCAGCTGCAAGAAGGTGTGAATGTCCGACTAAAGTTCAAATATATTAACAAAAGCGGGAGGAGAGGTCTTCGGATGAGAGTGGTTGAGAATTTCCAACCATAATCTATAAAATGCGGTGAAAAAAAAGGTGTGATAGAACACTAAAAGGTGGAGCGGAAGTGTTCGGCTGCAAGAAGGTGTGAATGTCCGACTATATTTGGTGAAAAGCAGGTGAAGCAAGGTCTGAATGCCCAACCTTACATCATCAAAAGCGAGATCAGAGGTGTTTGGCTGCATGAAGGCCATAGTTTGCCAAAAGCGGGTAAGCTGCGAATGACCGACTAAATATCAACAAAAGGTCTTCGGATGCAAGTGGGTGTGAATATCCCACCATACAAGTATGGTGGAGAGGAAGCTGTGAACAGCCGACCATAGTTGGCAAAAAGCGGGTGAGAAAAGGTGCGAATGTCCAACCATACATGATCAAAACAGGGAGCGGAGGTGTTTGGCTGTGACAAGGTGTGAATGTCCACCCAAAATTAATGAAAAGCGGGAAACAAGTAGGTTTGAATGCCCAACCATACATCATCAAAAGCAGGAGTGGATGTGTTCGGCTACAAGAAGGTTTGAATGTCCGAGCATAGTTTGTAAAAAGCGGGTAAGAAAAGGTTCGAATGCCCAAACATACACCATCAAAAGAGGGAGCGGAGGTGTTCCGCTGTAAGAAGGTGTGAATGTCCGACCATAGTTGGTAAAAAACGGGTAAGAAAAGGTTAAAATACCCGACTGTTCACAATCAATAGCGGGAGCGGATGTGTTTGGCTACAAGAATGTGTGACAGTCCGACCATGGTTTGTAAAAAACGGGTAAGAAAAGATGCGAATGCCCGTCAATGTATGATCAAAAGAGGGAGCGGAGGTTTTCGGCTACAAGAAGGTTTGAATGTCCGACCATAGTTTGTAAAAAGCGGGTAAGAAAAGGTTCAAATGCCTGACTATACACCATCAAAAGCGGGAGCGGAGGTGTTCGGCTACAAGAAGGTGTGAAAGTTCAACTATGGTTTGTAAAAAGCTGCTAAGAAAAGGTTCGAATGCCCGAATATATACCATCAAAAGTGGAAGCGGAGGTGTTCGGCTGCAAGAAGGTGTGAACGTCCGACCAAAGTTTGCAAAAAGCAGTTAAGAAAAGGTTCGAATGCCCGAATATATACCATCAAAAGCGGGAGCAGAGCTGTTCGACTGCAAGTAGGTGTGAATGTCCAGCCATAATTACTCACAAACGGGTAAGAAAAGGTAGTATTGCCAGACCATACATGATCAAAACAGGGAGCTGAGGTGGTTCAGCTGCAAGGTGTGAATGTCTGACTATAGTTTGTAAAAAGCGGGTAAGACAAGGTGCGAATGCCCGACAATGTATGATCAAAAGAGGGAGTGGAGGTCTTCGGCTGCAAGGTCTGAATGTCCAACCATAATTTCTAAAAACCGGGTAAGAAAAGGCTCGAAAGCCCGACTATACACAATCAAAAGCGGGAGCGGGAGGTTTTCAGCTGCAAATCCTTCACTCAAACCAAGTGAAAACTGCTTCGTCCTTCATATTTATCAATGTCTAGATTTACTTCAACAAAGAACAACATTGTATTTTGCAGTAGTAGAAAGAGCAACACTTGAAGGAACAGGAATCCGAGAATAAGCTTATTTTCATACGTTCTGCATGATTTGGGATTTTATGTATAAAATGAATTCCTTTACTCAAACTATGTTAAAACTGCTTTGTCCTTCATATTTATCAATGTCTAGATTGACTTCAACAAAGAACAACATTGTATTTTGCAGTAGAAGAAATAGCAACACTGAAGGATCAGGAATCCGAAAACAAGCTTATTGTCATACGTTCTGCTTGATTTGGGATTTTGCTATAAAATTAATTCCTTCACTCAAACAAAGTGGAAACTGCTTTGTCCTTCATATTTATCAATGTCTAGATTTACTTCAACAAAGAACAACATTGTATTTTGCAGTAGTAGAACGAGCAGCACTTGAAGGAACAGGAATCCGAGAATAAGCTTATTTTCATACGTTCTGCATGATTTGGGATTTTATGTATAAAATGAATTCCTTTACTCAAACTATGTTAAAACTGCTTTGTCCTTCATATTTATCAATGTCTAGATTTACTTCAACAAAGAACAACATTGTATTTTGCAGTAGAAGAAATAGCAACACTGAAGGATCAGGAATCCGAAAACAAGCTTATTTTCATACGTTCTGCTTGATTTGGGATTTTGCTATAAAATTAATTCCTTCACTCAAACAAAGTGGAAACTGCTTTGTCCTTCATATTTATCAATGTCTATATCGATTTCAACAAAGAACAAGGCTGTATTTTGCAGTATAGGAAAGAGCAACACTGGAGGATCAGGAATCCGAGAATAAGCTTACTTTCATGAGTCCTGCACGATTTCGGATTTTCCTATAAAATGAATTGCTTTGCTCAAATCAAGTTAAAATTGCTTTGTCCTTCATGTATCAGAATGTATCAAGCATAAAGTTCCTCATATTACCCTGAATGAGAAAGAAGCATCCCTTTGGTTGAGCAATACGTTCCTTTTGCGGAGTTATGCATGATTTCGGATTTTGCTATAAAATTCATTCCTTCACACCTTTTTTTTCACCGCATTTTATAGATTATGGTTGGAAATTTCAACCACTCTAATCCGAAGACCTCTCCTCCCGCTTTTGTTAATATATTTGAACTTTAGTTGGACATTCACCCCTTTTTGCAGCTAAACCACCTCCGCTCCCTGTTTTGATCATGTATGGTCTGGCAATACTACCTTTTCTTACCCGTTTGTGAGTAATTATGGCTGGACATTCACACCTACTTGCAGCCGAACACCACCTCTCTCGCGTTTGATGATGTATGGACCGGCATTCTTACCTTTTCTAACACATTTTTCAGAAATTACGGTCGGAGATTCACACCTACTCACAGCCGAACAACTCCGCTCCCGCATTTGATGGTGTGCAGTCGGACATTCTCACCCTTTCTCATCAGCTTTTTGCAAATTATGATCTGACAGTCACACCTACTTGCAGTCGAAAAGCTATGCTCCCGCTTTTGATTATGTTTGGTTGGATATTCAAACCTTTTCTTAACTGCTTTTTACAAACTTTGGTTGGACGTTCACACCTTCTTGTAGCCGAACACATCCACTCCTGCTTTTGATGATGTATGGTTGGGCATTCGCACCTTTTTTTTACCCATTTGTCAGGAATAATGGGTGGACATTCACACCTTCTTGCAGCTGAACACCTCCTCTCCCACTTATGATCATGTGCGGTTTGATTTTCGAAAATTTTCTTTCATGTTTTCTAGCAATTATTGATGGACATTTAGACCTTCTTGCAGCTGAACACCTCCGCTCCTGCTTTTGATCATACCTTGTCAGGCATTCGCACCATGTCTTACCCGCTTTTTACAAACTTTAGTCGAACATTTACACCTTTTTGCAGCCGAACACCACCTCTCTCGCTTTTGATGATGTATGGTCTGGCATTCTTTCCTTTTCTAACACATTTTTCAGCAATTATGGTCGGACATTCACACCTACTCAGAGCCGAACACCTCCGCTCCCGCATTTGATGGTGTATAGTCGGGCATTCTCACACTTTCTCATCAGCTTTTTGCAAATTATGATCTGACATTCACACCTGCTTTTGATAATGTATGGTTGGGCATTCGCACCTTTTTTTACCCATGTTTCAGGAATTATGGGTGGACATTCACACCTTCTTGCAGCTGAACACCTCCTCTCCTTCTTATGATCATGTGCGGATGATATTCGAAAATTTTCTTTCATGTTTTAAAGCAATTATTGATGGACATTCAGACCTTCTTGCAGCTGAACCACTCTGCTCCCGCTTTTGATGGTGTATAGTCGGGCTTTCGAGCCTTTCCTTCCCGGTTTTTACAAATTATGGTTGGACATTCAGACCTTCTTGCAGCCGAACACCTCCGCTCCCTCTTTTGATCATACATTGTCGGGCATTAGCACCTTTTCTTACCCGCTTTTTACAAACCATAGTCGGACTTTCACATCTTTTAGTAGCCGAACAACTCCGCTCCCGCTATTGATTGTGTACAGTCGGGTATTTTAACCTTTTCTTACCCGCTTTTTACCAACTATGGTCGGACATTCACACCTTCTTACAGCGGAACACCTCCGCTCCCTCTTTTGATGGTGTATGTTCGGGCAGTCAAACCTTTTCTTACCTGCTTTTTACAAACTATGGTCAGACATTCAACCCTTCTTGGAGCCGAACACATCCACTCCTGCTTTTGATTATGTATAGTTGGGCATTCGCACCTTTTCTTACCAATTTTTCAGTAATTATGGGTGTACATTCACACCTTCTTGCAGCCGAACACCTCCGCTCCCTCTTTTGATCATACATTTTCGGGCATTCGCACCTTTTCTTACCCGCTTTTTACAAACCATGGTCGGACTTTCACACCTTTTAGTAGCCGAACAACTCCGCACCCGCTACTGATTGTGTACAGTCGGGTATTTTAACCTTTTCTTACCCGTTTTTTACCAACTATGGTCGGACATTCACACCTTCTTACAGCGGAACACCTCCGCTCCCTCCTTTGATGGTGTATGTTCGGGCATTCGAACCTTTTCTTACCCGCTTTTTACAAACTATGGTCAGACGTTCAAACCTTCTTGTAGCCGAACATATCCACTCCTGCTTTTGATGATGTATGGTTGGGCATTCGAACCTACATGATGCCCGCTTTTCATTAATTATGGGTGGACATTCACACCTTGTCTCAGCCAAACACCTCCGCTCCCTGTTTTGATCATGTATGGTTTGACATTCGCACCTTTGCTTACCCTCTTTTTATACTGATTGCTCAAGATTAAGTTGTTCTTTCTCAAACTACAAAATTTTTTTAATTGTTGAAACTTGATTTGAAGTGGATAAATAAGGAAGACAAACAGTTTTAAGTCAGGCTGATAGCAATTAATTTTATAGCAAAATCTGTATTTCGTCATTTGTCGAGAGATGCTTATTGCTGAAGAAGTTCTTTCTCATTCTACAAAGTACAACGTTGTTTATCATTGAAACTTGATTAGACATGAATAAATATGAAGGACAAAGCAGTCTTAACTTGGTTTGAGTTAAGGAATTCGTTTTATAGGAGAATCCGAATTTGTGCATAACTCGTAAAATAGAGCTTTTTTTCGGATTCCTGAAGAATGAGTCTGGTTCTTTCTCATAATACAAAGTTTGTTGTTTATTGTTGAAACTTCATCAGACCGTTAGATATAGTCGGACTCACCTCGACGCACGGCTTGGGATCTGGAACCAGTACTCTTGAGAGGGGTTGGACTCTCTTCCACTCTGGAGTTGCCCGTGGTGAGAGGCGCAGAGCAGGTGTGGGCATACTTATTGCCCCCCGGCTGTGTGCCAGTACATTGGGGTTTACCCCAGTGAACGAGAGGGTAGCCTCCCTCCGCCTTTGGGTGGGGGGACGAGTCCTGACTGTTGTTTGTGCCTATGCGCCAAACAGCAGTTCAGAGTACCTACCCTTTTTGGAGTCTCTGGGGGAGGCACTGGAGAATGCTCCTACCGGAGACTCCCTCATTCTGCTGGGGGACTTCAATGCTCACGTGGGCAATGACAGTGAGACCTGGAGGGGTGTGATTGGGAGGAACGGCCCCCCCGATCTGAATCAGAGTGGTGTTATGTTGTTGGACTTCTGTGCCAGTCATAGACTGTCCATAACGAACACCATGTTCAGGCATAAGGGTGTCCATATGTGCACTTGGCACCAGGACACCCTTGGCCGCAGTTCGATGATCGACTTTGTGGTTGTATCATCGGACTTGCGGCCGTATGTCCTGGACACTCGGGTGAAGAGAGGGGCGGAGCTGTCAACTGATCACCACCTGGTGGTGAGTTGGCTCCGCTGGTGGGGGAGGATGCCGATCAGACCTGGCAGGCCCAAACGTATTGTGAGGGTCTGCTGGGAGCGTTTGTCAGAATCCCCCGTCAGAAGGAGCTTTAACTCCCACCTCCGGCAGAGCTTCAACCATATTTGAGGTGGGGGACATTGAGTCCGAATGGGCCATGTTCCGTGACTCCATTGCCGAGGCAGCTGGTCGGAGTTGTGGCCGTAAGGTGGTCGGTGCCTGTCGTGGCGGCAACCCTCGAACCTGCTGGTGGACACCAGTGGTGAGGGAAGCCGTCAAGCTGAAGAAGGAGTCCTATCGGGCCTTTTTGGCCAGTGGGACCCTGGAAGAAGCTGATAGGTACCGACGGGCCAGACGGGCCACGGCTTCGGCAGTTGCTGAGGCAAAAACTCGGGCCTGGGAGGAGTTCGGTGAGACCATGGAGAACGATTTCCGGACGGCCTCGAAAAGATTCTGGTCCACCATCCGGCGTCTCAGGGGGGGGGAGCGGCTCACAGTCAACACTGTTTACAGTGGGGACGGGGCTTTGCTGACCTCAACTAGGGATGTTGTGAGTCGGTGGGGGGAGTACTTCGAGGAACTCCTCAATCCTACCAACACGTGCTCGGAAGAGGCAGAGTCGGAGAGCTCGGAGACGGGGCCTCCCATTTCTGGGGCTGAGGTTGCCGAGGTGGTTAAAAAGCTCCTCGGTGGCAAGGCCCCGGGGGTGGATGAGGTCCGTCCTGAGTTTCTCAAGGCTCTGGATGTTGTAGGGCTGTCTTGGCTGACACGCCTCTGCAGTATCGCGTGGACATCGGGGACAGTGCCTCTGAACTGGCAGATTGGGGTGGTGGTCCCCCTCTTTAAAAAGGGGGACCGGAGGGTGTGTTCCAACTATAGGGGTATCACACTCCTCAGCCTCCCTGGTAAGGTCTATTCGGGGGTATTGGAGAGGAGGATCCGTCGGATAATCGAGCCTCGGATTCAGGAGATGCAGTGTGGCTTTCGTCCTGGCCGTGGAACAGTGGACCAGCTCTATACCCTCGGCAGGATCCTGGAGGGTGCATGGGAGTTCGCCCAACCAGTCTACATGTGTTTTGTGGACTTGGAGAAAGCGTTCGACCGTGTCCCTCGTGGAGTCCTGTGGGGGGTGCTCCGGGAATATGGAGTGCCGGACCCCTTGATAGGGGCCGTTCGGTCTCTGTATGACCGGTGCCAGAGTTTGGTCCGCATTGCCGGCAGTAAGTCGGATACGTTTCCGGTGAGAGTTGGACTCCGTCAGGGCTGCCCTTTGTCACCGATTCTGTTCCTAACTTTTATGGACAGAATTTCTAGGCGGAGCCAGGGCGTTGAGGGTGTCCCATTTGGCGACCTCAGAATCGGGTCTCTGCTTTTTGCAGATGATGTGGTTCTGTTAGCGTCGTCAGGCCGTGACCTTCAGCTCTCACTGGAGTGATTCGCAGCCGAGTGTGAAGCGGCTGGGATGAGAATCAGCACCTCCAAATCCGAGACTATGGTTCTCAGCCGGAAAAGGGTGGAATGCTCTCTCCGGGTCGGGAATGAGATCCTTCCCCAAGAGGAGGAGTTCAAGTATCTCGGGGTCTTGTTCACGAGTGACGGACGAATGGAGCGGGAGATTGACGGGCGGATCGGTGCGGCGCCTGCACTGTTGCAGGCTCTGCACCGACCCGTCGTTGTGAAGAGGGAGCTGAGCCAGAAGGCGAAGCTCTCTACTTACTGGTCAATCTACGTTCCCATCCTCACCTATGGTCACGAGTTGTGGGTAGTGACCGAAAGAACAAGATCGCGAATACAAGCGGCCGAAATGGGTTTCCTCCGCAGGGTGTCTGGGCTCTCCCTTAGAGATAGGGTGAGAAGCTCAGTCATCCGGGAGGGGCTCGGAGTAGAACCGCTGCTCCTCCGCATTGAGAGGAGTCAGATGAGGTGGCTCGGGCATCTGGTTAGGATGCCCCCTGGGCGCCTCCCTGGGGAGGTGTTCCGGGCACGTCCCACTGGGAGGAGACCCCGGGGGAGACCCAGGACACGTTGGAGAGACTATGTCTCTCGGCTGGCCTGGGAACGCCTCGGGGTCCCCCCGGAAGAGCTGGAGGAAGTGGCCGGGGACAGAGACGTCTGGGTTTCTCTGCTCAAGCTGCTGCCCCCGCGACCCGACCCCCGGATAAGCGGCAGATGATGGATGGATGGATGGATATATCCTCCACCAACCAGACTTACAACCCCCGACTAGGGTAGCAGAATTTCTAAGCATCTGTACCCCAAAACTACTATCAAAAATATATAAATTATTGTCTAAGATAGATGACACAATTTCTCTTCCATCCTCAAAATGGGAGGCAGATTTATCCATCAGTTCTGGTCATAGCTTCTAACCACAAATATGTTTGAACACCTTCATAAAGACTCGAAATCCTAATTTACAGCTCATACAATACAAAATCCTTCATAGAACACACTATACAGGACAAAGGATGTTCAGGATGGGTCTAACACACTCAAACATCTGCTCACATTGCACAGATAACACACCTGATGATTATGCACACGCTTTGTGGTTTTCTGCGCCTGTCCAGAAGTTCTGGCTTGAAGTCTGTGAGGACCTATCAACATGGCTAAAGTGTAGCATCCCTGCATGCCCCACACTGTGCATACTGGGTGACTTAGACAACATCAACATGGAAATTAACTCAGCACACATGGTTGTCACAGTGTTATGTATCGCAAAGAAAACTATTCTCATGAACTGGAAAGCGAAGAACAATCTGTGTATTAACCAGTTTAGAAATTTTCTTTTAGATTATATTAGCATGGAAACAATGTCTGCCTCCTCAAAACATCAATTGGCTGAATTTCATTCTCTCTGGTCCCCTCTGATTAGTTTTATCACATAGTGGTGGTGGTGGGTTGCTGGGTGATGGTGGGTCTCAGGCCCGGGCTGCTGCGACTGGTGTGACCGGGTGGTTTGTTTGTTTGTTTTTTGATGTTGTTTGTTTGTTTTTTGTAGAGGTCCTCCTGGGTGGGGTTGGGTTGAGTGGGGTGGGGCGGGATGGGTACCTTCTGGGGGTACAGTAGCTCCCGGAATATAGTCGCTGCAGGCCCCGAGCCTGGTGGACATCAGGCCCCCCTGCCCATTGTTGGCTCCCAGGTAGCGGGGATGCCTATTGCAGCCAGTCCCTGGCTGCCCTCTCTGGGGGAGAGTAGCTCCCCCGGTATATATCCCCATACCCCTCTCCCTTCTGGCTCCTGTACACAGCACACACTCACACATGAAGGGTTTTGGGGGCGTGTGTGTTCGGTGGGGTGTAGTGGATGGGGCCACGTAGGTGGTCCCCTTTGGTTGCACTCTGCAGTTCCCTGCCCCTGTTTTAATTACACCTTAGACATTACTACTTATCAAACACACTCACACACACACATTAGGTCTTGGGGGGTGGTTACACTGAGTGGCATCTGGTGGGCGGGGCTCTTTGGGTATGTAGGCTGCCCAGAGTGCCGCGCTCCCAGTTCTACAAGTTTGGCTGCCCCTCAATTTTAATTGCTCACTATTAGAAAATATTGAAGAGCCAGAAGGGTGAGGGGAGGGGTCTTCTTCGCACACCCCTGCTTCCTGGTGTCTGCTCGGGGCAGGAGGGGCCAGGAGGATTAATTAATTGTTCTGCTGGTTCGGGGTCTGTGGTGGCTGGGGGGTTGCTGGCCTCCTGGTGTGCCCGCTGCACTACACCCCAGCAGAGTCGAGGGAGGTAGGATGTGTAGATGTGTGGATGTATGGGACGTGAAAGTGTGTGTGGTAATGATTGGGCCTGGATCTGGGACTTGCTGTCGCCTGGCCTGCCTGTGTTTCTCCCGATGGGGCATCAGCGTTGCCTCTCCCCACTGCTCGCGACTTCACCCACCTGTGGGCACGTCTTGACTCCCAGGGCACTTGGCCAGGGGCGCTGGGGCAGGCGCTGACCCACTTTGTGGCTGTCTGGGGCGCTTTGCCCTCCTGGGTATTGGGTGGGGCCTCTGCCGGGGGGTTTGGGGGCGCTCGGGCTCCTGGGGCCCAGGTCCAGTGCACGGCCCATGTCTGAGCGGCTGGGGCCTGGCGGAGTCGGTGGGCTGTTACCCCTGGTTCCCGGAGTGCCTCTGCCCTATGCTTATGGGGCTCTTTCCGGGGGCTTCCTCTGCAGTCTTCTGGGTGGATGCATGGTTGCCCCTGCAGTGGGCTGCCTGGGTTCTGTGCTCTGTGGGGGCTGCTGGTGGCCTGGGTCTTGTGGCCCTCTCTGCCTGCTTCTGATTGCTTGGGGGGGGGGCTGTGGATTGTGGCCCTGTACGCTTATACACTCATAACTAAGCACGGTTATCATGTAGGTCCTGTGCCATGGGTGTTGCATGTTCTCACACACACACACACACATTCATTAGTCCAGTAGCATGGTCACTAAGCAGTTGATGTATTATCATGTCGTCTCAGGTCATCTATATCCACAGCTGTGTTGTATGCGATTGCCGCTTCTTGTGCTTGTTTTTGTTTGTTTGTGTGTTTGTTTTTTCTCTGCTTGTCTGCTTTCAGGTGCTCCTGGTGGCGCTAAGGCTGGATTCCCCTCATAGGCCATGGATTGTTGTCTGTTTTGTTTTTTACAGGTGTAGCAGCTGGTTGTCTGGTTTTTGTTTCTATTTTTGTTCTGTTTCCTCTTCTTTCCTCTTCTTCTTTCCTTGTCCCCCGGTCCGGTTCAGTTCAGTTCATGTCATATATTGTAAACAGAAATAAATAAATGGGCATCAAGGGGAGCTTTACATTTATAAAACTTCCCTTGGCAAAACAAATCTGTTTGGCATCAAAGGTATTCAGACTACAATTCTTCTGACATAATGCTGAACAGGACAAGGGGAAAAAAAGTAAAGAAGACAGTTCTGCCGAAAGCCAGGGATAGACCTGTTCTAAGTTCTATACTTTTTAAAAGGGGCGTGTTTATCAACTATGGAATTAGAAGATTTACAAAAATGGTCAAGTGCTAGATCTTCATCTGGGATTTTAACAGTGTCATATAACTATTCAACAGATCAGTTAAAAAAAAGCCTGCTCATGGAGATGTTTCAGGATCTGGATACCAAGCGTGGACCTAATGTTTTCATTTTTGCAATTCTGATACAGGCTATTGAGCAGTGATAACTAACACCAAGTTCAGATACTGCGGATTTTCTACCTTTGATATGTTAAGATTGAGCCAATCAGGGACAACCTTGAAGGATCTCTTTGGTTTTGTAGGATCAGTAATTACCTGAGAAAGGTTGATATTGGTACACACCTTTTTTAAATGATCAGAGGCAGAGTTCAACTTGTTTAAATTAAAATTGCCACACAGAGATTGGGTTTAGGCCACATGCACACAGAATGACATCAACAAATATAAGAAATATTAAACATTTACACATAGATTTTTGAATACATGTAGAGGAATGATACTTTGAAATGTGCTCATTGCGGAGTTATGATCAGTTGAGTAATGAAGGTTGAACTATTCTAGGAAAGAGGTTCTATTCCCAGCATCATGATGGACACTCCTGATATAGAAGGTTTCGCTAACGCATTGGAATTGTTTTACTATTTTCATATGCATGTGCAATGAAGAATTGCTTGCTGCTGATAAATGCAAAGAAGAACCGCTTACACATAGATGCTCACATATAGGCTGCTGAATGCAATGAAGACCTGCTTATCAAGTAAAGTTCAATGTCAATGTGTAATATTCAATTAGGATTTGCAAAACAGTGAAGTTAAACAATGAATGGGTCCATAGTCGGTATGAGAAGACTACAGGAATATTTACCTGGGTGTACGTTCAAACAGAGATGAGAAAATTGCGATAAATAATTGTTTGTTTGTTTGTTAGTATGTATAGGAAAGTTATGTGTATAAACTGTGTTGAGTTATAGTTACTCAGTAGTGTCTCAGTGAAACAACCGACGGGGGAAGCCTTGCGGTGACAACAAAAGCAGTGTTTTACTGATCAGTCAAGTTGCTCCAGTGTACTCCATACAAACTGGTTGGCTACTGAAGGGATAGAAAATGGGGAATACTTGTTTTAAAGCAAACAAGGAATTAGATGGGAAAAATACATGTTTTAACGGGACCCAGACAATATTAAATACTCAGACAGATGGGAGAAGAAGTGTAGTTTTGTAGGAAATCACAAAATTATTACATAGAATTAGTGAAATCAATTGAAGAATGCCTTTCTGAAGAGCTGTTTACCACAGATGAGCAGCTTTGCGACCAAGCACATTGTAGATCGCTTTACTGCCAAAATGATCTAATTTAATGGATTGGTTTAGACATGCATAACAGCATTTTAAGAACAAAGAGAGAAACAAAAAGGGACAACGCTTCATGGTGGAAGGGGATGTATAAATAACTGTGTATATGATGAAGGGGGTGGCAACACCCATTCCGAAATCCCGCCATTCCGACATCCCGCTATTGTGACATCCCACCATTCCGACATACCACCATTCCGACATACCACCATTCCGACATGCAAACGTCCCACCATTCCGACATCCCACCATTGCGACATCCCGCTATTCTGACGTTCAAATGTCCCACCATTCCGACAAGGCTTTCCGTATAAGGAAATGTGTGTTACTCAACAGGTGAGTCCCTTCTTTCTGTTCATGCAATTTATATGTTTAACACATGTTTATAGACAAGCGTTATTAAAAACACAAAGTCTCGGCAACTGGAGGAGGAGAAGCAGTCCGCGGTGGTTTTCAATCACACACTCCAATGCCACTTGTTTCAACTTCCGAAAATTTAATCCAGGAAAAAAAGGCTTACAAACATGGACCAAAACGGCTCCATAACACGCACAAGAATCCAAAAGAAACGAAAGTTAACTAAAAGAAAGCAAATAAACAGTATGAAGTGGTCAAAATTGGTTTTACGCATGCCTATGTGCGTCTGGCACATGCGTCTTCGGGCTCTCCCACGTTGGTTTGTGGATGAAAGCTATATGTTCAGCTGTAATGTCATGTAAAAACAATCTCTACATGACATTTACTCCCAGGTGTGACCAGTTAGGTCCTTAAGATATCAACAGGCTGTATAAAGCTACAACCGTTGCGGCTGTGTGTTTGTGCCAAATGAGCAAAGCCCATCCGCGCTTCCCAAAATTGGAGTGAGTACTCATAAATCACGTGAATAACATGAATAAACATTTTTACTGCATTTTGTTGTGTTTTATACGTTCTATGCTGTCATTTCTCTCTTCTCCTATTGGCAAGGCAAGGCAGAGTGCTCGCAACTGTGTCCTGTGCAGTAGCCGTGATATCTGTAATTGCAATTATTACTTTTGCATATGATGACAGCGTGCAAAAGACGCATGGGCTCTGTGGAGAGCTCCGCTCCAGCTGGCTGCTGTGACAGCTCACTGACACTGTATTTCTGCTTAATCAGTTTCAGTCTCGCCAGAGTTACATTAATATCTGTATTTTTATATTTGAAATTCAGGGGATTTTGATAATAGATTATTAAAGTTTGTTTGCGAGGCTGTGGCCTCTGCATGTGCAAAGCTTGTGCGCCAAACTTTAGGGCGTATTTGCGCCGGCATATCATTAGTGCAAAATGTTTTGGGTAAAAAATAGGCTATTAAAAGGAACTGTCGGAATGGCGGTATGTTAAAAAAAAAAAAAAAAACATACCGCCATTCTGACCATAGGAGGAAAAAAGTGTCGGAATGGTGGGACGTTTGATAAAAAATTAAGTGTCACCATTCCGACAATTGGAGACCCATGTCGGAATGGCGAGATGTCGGAATGGCAGCATGTAACCATGATGAAGGAGAGACCATTTGAGCAGCACAGCCATTTCGCAGCACAGGGACAGCAGTCCAAGTTACAGGATCTCCCACGTGGTATCACCTGTCACATTGTGTCAAGGCATCAAAAGAAGAAAAAATCACCAAACTCAAGGACAAAAAGACAAAGACTCCGGTGAACGAAGACAGAGGACTGACAGACCAGAAATACAAAAGGATTCTCGATATCAAGATCCAGAAGAAGAGGCTAACAATGCCACGAACACTTACGATGCTGGGAATGATGCCAGCAATGAACAGAGAAGAAGATTCAGTGTCATCAATCTGCATTACGTGCCTCTAATGAGGGGGTGAATATAGAATCCTCAACGATTACAACGTCTCTGGGAACTGTGACAACAACAAGGTTTAAACCATTTTGATATATATTGTAACCTATTGTCTAAGGAATAGTGCTGAAAATGAGGTAAATCTAATCCACCACTGTCCTTGGTCTTCTGTAGGGTTTTTAAACTGGTTTGTTTTTCCACAGAAATTTGGAGATGCATGAATCTAGTGACTTAAACCAAGTAGCAGATGGTTTTATGGGGATCATTGAGAACAAATAGTTAACTTTTGGTAGTATCATCATTTTAATGGATGTAACTCTCCCCATAAGTGATATAGGTAAGGTCTTCCAACGAGAGATCGTTCTCTACTGTCTTTAATAATTGCACATAATTTAGCTTTGTTAGCTCTGAGAGCCTGGAGGAAATGTTTATGCCTAAATATCTAATATTTCCTGACTGTAAAGTGATCGCAGGTATATTATGGACCCTACAGTTAATGGGCAGAACTGTGGTCTTAGACCAGTTGATAGAGTAGTCAGAAAGTGCTGAGAATTTATTTATGAGTGTGATCGTGTGACTGAGAGACGTCTGTGAGTTCTGAAGGAAAAGTAATACATCATCAGCATAAAGACTTATTTTATGCTCAATATTTTGGGATTAATTACTCACAAACGGGTAAGAAAAGGTAGTATTGCCAGACCATACATGATCAAAACAGGGAGCGGAGGTGGTTCAGCTGCAAGGTGTGAATGTCTGACTATAGTTTGTAAAAAGCGGGTAAGATAAGGTGCGAATGCCCGACAATGTATGATCAAAAGAGGGAGCGGAGGTTTTCGGCTGCAAGAAGGTCTGAATGTCCACCCAAAATTCCTGAAAAATGGGTAAAAAAAGGGTGCGAATGCCAAACCATACATCATCAAAAGCAGGAGTGGATGTGTTCGGCTACAAGAAGATTTGAATGTCCATCAATAATTGCTTTAAAACATGAAAGAAAATTTTCGGATATCAAACCGCACATGATCATAAGCGGGAGAGGAGTTGTTCAGCTGCAAGAAGGTGTGAATGTCCACCCATAATTACTGAAAAATGGGTAAGAAAAGGTGAAAATGCCCAACCATACATCATCAAAAGCAGGAGTGGATGTGTTCGGCTACAAGAAGGTTTGAATATCCGACCATAGTTTGTAAAAAGCGGGTAAGAATAGGTTCGAATGCCCGAACATAGACCATCAAAAGAGGGAGCGGAGGTGTTCGGCTGCAAGAAGGTCTCAATGTCCAACCATAATTTGTAAAAACCGGGAAGGAAAGGCTCGAAAGCCCGACTATACACCATCAAAAGCGGGAGCAGAGTGGTTCAGCTGCAAGAAGGTCTGAATGTCCATCAATAATTGCTTTAAAACATGAAAGAAAATTTTCGAATATCATCCGCACATGATCATAAGAAGGAGAGGAGGTGTTCAGCTGCAAGAAGGTGTGAATGTCCACCCATAATTCCTCAAAAATGGGTAAAAAAAGGTACGAATGCCCAACCATACATTATCAAAAGCAGGTGTGAATGTCAGATCATAATTTGCAAAAAGCTGATGAGAAAGTGTGAGAATGCCCGACTATACACCATCAAATGCGGGAGCGGAGGTGTTCGGCTCTGAGTAGGTGTGAATGTCCGACCATAATTGCTGAAAAATGTGTTAGAAAAGGAAAGAATGCCGGACCATACATCATCAAAAGCGAGAGAGGTGGTGTTCGGCTGCAAAAAGGTGTAAATGTTCGACTAAAGTTTGTAAAAAGTGGGTAAGACATGGTGCGAATGCCTGACAAGGTATGATCAAACGCAGGAGCGGAGGTGTTCAGCTGCAAGAAGGTCTAAATATCCATCAATAATTGCTAGAAAACATGAAAGAAAATTTTCGAAAATCAAACCGCACATGATCATAAGTGGGAGAGGAGGTGTTCAGCTGCAAGACGGTGTGAATGTCCACCCATTATTCCTGACAAATGGGTAAAAAAAAGGTGCGAATGCCCAACCATACATCATCAAAAGCAGGAGTGGATGTGTTCAGCTACAAGAAGGTGTGAACGTCCAACCAAAGTTTGTAAAAAGCAGTTAAGAAAAGGTTTGAATATCCAACCAAACATAATCAAAAGCGGGAGCATAGCTTTTCGACTGCAAGTAGGTGTGAATGTCAGATCATAATTTGCAAAAAGCTGATGAGAAAGGGTGAGAATGTCCGACTGCACACCATCAAATGCGGGAGCGGAGTTGTTCGGCTGTGAGTAGGTGTGAATCTCCGACCGTAATTTCTGAAAAATGTGTTAGAAAAGGTAAGAATGCCGGTCCATACATCATCAAAAGCGAGAGAGGTGGTGTTCGGCTGCAAGTAGGTGTGAATGTCCAGCCATAATTACTCACAAACGGGTAAGAAAAGGTAGTATTGCCAGACCATACATGATCAAAACAGGGAGCGGAGGTGGTTTAGCTGCAAAAAGGGGTGAATGTCCAACTAAAGTTCAAATATATTAACAAAAGCGGGAGGAGAGGTCTTCGGATTAGAGTGGTTGAAATTTCCAACCATAATCTATAAAATGCGGTGAAAAAAAAGGTGTGAAGGAATGAATTTTATAGCAAAATCCGAAATCATGCATAACTCCGCAAAAGGAACGTATTGCTCAACCAAAGGGATGCTTCTTTCTCATTCAGGGTAATATGAGGAACTTTATGCTTGATACATTTTAGACATGGATAACTATGAAAGGACAAAGCAATTTTAACTTGGTTTGAGCAAAGCAATTCATTTTATAGGAAAATCCGAAATCGTGCAGGACTCATGAAAGTAAGCTTATTCTCGGATTCCTGATCCTCCAGTGTTGCTCTTTCCTATACTGCAAAATACAGCCTTGTTCTTTGTTGAAATCGATATAGACATTGATAAATATGAAGGACAAAGCAGTTTCCACTTTGTTTGAGTGAAGGAATTAATTTTATAGCAAAATCCCAAATCAAGCAGAACGTATGAAAATAAGCTTGTTTTCGGATTCCTGATCCTTCAGTGTTGCTATTTCTTCTACTGCAAAATACAATGTTGTTCTTTGTTGAAGTCAATCTAGACATTGATAAATATGAAGGACAAAGCAGTTTTAACATAGTTTGAGTAAAGGAATTCATTTTATACATAAAATCCCAAATCATGCAGAACGTATGAAAATAAGCTTATTCTCGGATTCCTGTTCCTTCAAGTGCTGCTCGTTCTACTACTGCAAAATACAATGTTGTTCTTTGTTGAAGTAAATCTAGACATTGATAAATATGAAGGACAAAGCAGTTTCCACTTTGTTTGAGTGAAGGAATTAATTTTATAGCAAAATCCCAAATCAAGCAGAACGTATGACAATAAGCTTGTTTTCGGATTCCTGATCCTTCAGTGTTGCTATTTCTTCTACTGCAAAATACAATGTTGTTCTTTGTTGAAGTCAATCTAGACATTGATAAATATGAAGGACAAAGCAGTTTTAACATAGTTTGAGTAAAGGAATTCATTTTATACATAAAATCCCAAATCATGCAGAACGTATGAAAATAAGCTTATTCTCGGATTCCTAAAACTTTTGATTTGCTCTTTCTTTACTGCAAAGTACAATGTTGTTCTTTGTTGAAGTCGATCTAGACATTGATAAATATGAAGGACAAAGCAGTTTTCACTTGGTTTGAGTGAAGGATTTGCTGCTGAAAACCTCCCGCTCCCGCTTTTGATGGTATATATTCGGGCATTCGAACCTTTTCTTAGCAGCTTTTTACAAACCATGGTTGAACTTTCACACCTTCTTGTAGCCGAACACCTCCGCTCCCGCTTTTGATGGTGTATAGTCAGGCATTTAAACCTTTTCTTACCCGCTTTTTACAAACTATGGTCGGACATTCAAACCTTCTTGTAGCCGAAAACCTCCGCTCCCGCTTTTGATGGTGTATAGTCAGGCATTTAAACCTTTTCTTACCCGTTTTTTACAAACCATGGTCGGACTGTCACACATTCTTGTAGCCAAACACCTCCTCTCCCGCTATTGATTGTGTACAGTCGGGTATTTTAACCTTTTCTTACCCGTGTTTTACCAACTATGGTCGGACATTCACACCTTCTTACAGCGGAACACCTCCGCTCCCTCTTTTGATGGTGTATGTTTGGGCATTCGAACCTTTTCTTACCCGCTTTTTACAAACTATGCTCGGACATTCAAACCTTCTTGTAGCCGAACACATCCACTCCTGCTTTTGATGATGTATGGTTGGGCATTCAAACCTACTTGTTGCCCGCTTTTCATTAATTTTGGGTGGACATTCACACCTTGTCACAGCCAAACACCTCCGCTCCCTGTTTTGATCATGTATGGTTGGACATTCGCACCTTTTCTCACCCGCTTTTTGCCAACTATGGTCGGCTGTTCACAGCTTCCTCTCCACCATACTTGTATGGTGGGATATTCACACCCACTTGCATCCGAAGAAATTTTGTTGATATTTAGTCGGTCATTCGCAGCTTACCCGCTTTTGGCAAACTATGGCCTTCATGCAGCCAAACACCTCTGATCTCGCTTTTGATGATGTAAGGTTGGGCATTCAGACCTTGCTTCACCTGCTTTTCACCAAATATAGTCGGACATTCACACCTTCTTGCAGCCGAACACTTCCGCTCCACCTTTTAGTGTTCTATCACACCTTTTTTTTCACCGCATTTTATAGATTATGGTTGGAAATTCTCAACCACTCTCATCCGAAGACCTCTCCTCCCGCTTTTGTTAATATATTTGAACTTTAGTCGGACATTCACACCTTCTTGCAGCTGAACCACCTCCGCTCCCTGTTTTGATCATGTATGGTCTGGCAATACTACCTTTTCTTACCCGTTTGTTAGTAATTATGGCTGGACATTCACACCTACTTGCAGCCGAACACCACCTCTCCCACTTTTGATGATGTATGGACCGGCATTCTTACCTTTTCTAACACATTTTTCAGCAATTATGGTCGGACATTCACACTTACTCACAGCCGAACAACTCCGCTCCCGCATTTGATGGTGTATAGTCGGGCATTCTCACCCTTTCTCATCAGCTTTTTGCAAATTATGATCTGACATTCACACCTGCTTTTGATAATGTATGGTTGGGCATTCGCACCTTTTCTTACCCATTTTTCAGTAATTATGGGTGGACATTCACACCTTCTTGCAGCTGAACACCTCCTCTCCCGCTATTGATTGTGTACAGTCGGGTATTTTAACCTTTTCTTACCCGCTTTTTACCAAATATGGTCGGACATTCACACCGTCTTACAGCGGAACACCTCTGCTCCCGCTTTTGATGGTGTATAGTCAGGCATTTGAACCTTTTCTTACCCGCTTTTTACAAACTATGGTCGGACATTCAAACCTTCTTGTAGCCGAAAACCTCCGCTCCCTCTTTTGATTATACATTGTTGGGCATTCGCACCTTATTTACAAACTATAGTCAGACATTCACACCTTGCAGCTGAGCCACCTCAGCTCCCTGTTTTGATAGTGTATGTTCGGGCATTCGAACCTATTCTTACCCCCTTTTTACAAACTATGCTCGGAGATTCACACCTACTCACAGCCGAACAACTCCGCTCCCGCCTTTGATGATGTCTTGTCCGGCATTCTAGTCTCTTCTAACACATTTTTCAGCAATTATGGTCGGACATTCACACCTACTCACAGCCGAACACTTCCGCTCCCGCATTTGATGGCGTATAGCCGGGCATTCTCACCCTTTCTCATCAGCTTTTTGCAAATTATGATCTGACATTCACACCTACTTGCAGTCGAACAGCTCTGCTCCCGCTTTTGATTATGTTTGGTTGGATATTCGAACCTTTTCTTAACTGCTTTTTACAAACTTTGGTCGGACGTTCACACCTTCTTGCAGCCGAACACATCTACTTCCACTTTTGATGGTATATATTCGGGCATTTGCACCTTTTCTTACCCGTTTTTTACAAACCATGGTCGGACTGTCACACCTTCTTGTAGCCGAACAACTCCGCTCCCCCTATTGATTGTGTACAGTCAGGTATTTTAACCTTTTCTTACCCGCTTTTTACCAACTATGGTCGGACATTCACACCGTCTTACAGCGGAACACCTCCGCTCCCGCTTTTGATGGTGTATAGTCAGGCATTTAAACCTTTTCTTACCCGCTTTTTACAAACTATGGTCGGACATTCAAACCTTCTTGTAGCCAAAAACCTCCGCACCCTCTTTTGATCATACATTGTCGGGCATTCGCACCTTTTCTTACCCGTTTTTTACAAACCATGGTCGGACTTTCACACATTCTTGTAGCCAAACACATCCGCTCCCGCTATTGATTGTGTACAGTCGGGTATTTTAACCTTTTCTTACCCACTTTTTACGAACTATGGTCGGACATTCACACCGTCTTACAGCGGAACATCTCCGCTCCCGCTTTTGATGGTGTATAGTCAGGCATTTGAACCTTTTCTTACCCGCTTTTTACAAACTATGGTTGGACATTCAAACCTTCTTGTAGCCGAAAACCTCTGCTCCCTCTTTTGATCATACATTGTCGGGCATTCGCACCTTATCTTACCCGCTTTTTACAAACTATAGTCAGACATTCACACCTTGGTGCTGAACCACCTCAGCTCCCTGTTTTGATCATGTATGGTCTGGCAATACTACCTTTTCTTACCCGTTTGTGAGTAATTATGGCTGGACATTCACACCTACTTGCAGTCGAACAGCTCTGCTCCCGCTTTTGATTATGTTTGGTTGGATATTCGAACCTTTTCTTAACTGCTTTTTACAAACTTTGGTCGGACGTTCACACCTTCTTGCAGCCGAACACTTCCGCTTCCGCTTTTGATGGTATATATTCGGGCATTCGAACCTTTTCTTACCAGCTTTTTACAAACCATGGTCGGACTGTCACACATTCTTGTAGCCGAACAACTCCGCTCCCCCTATTGATTGTGTACAGTCGGGTATTTTAACCTTTTCTTACCCGCTTTTTAACAACTATGGTCGGACATTCACACCGTCTTACAGTGGAACACCTCCGCTCCCGCTTTTGATGGTGTATAGTCAGGCATTTGAACCTTTTCTTAGCAGCTTTTTACAAACCATGGTTGAACTTTCACACCTTCTTGTAGCCGAACAACTCCGCTCCCGCTATTGATTGTGTACAGTCAGGTATTTTAACCTTTTCTTACCCGCTTTTTACCAACTATGGTCGGACATTCACACCGTCTTACAGCGGAACAACTCCGCTCCCGCTTTTGATGGTGTATAGTCAGGCATTTGAACCTTTTCTTACCCGCTTTTTACAAACTATGGTCGGACATTCAAACCTTCTTGTAGCCGAAAACCTCCGCTCCCTCTTTTGATAATACATTGTCGGGCATTTGCACCTTTTCTTACCCGTTTTTTACAAACCATGGTCGGACTGTCACACATTCTTGTAGCCAAACACATCCGCTCCCGCTATTGATTGTGTACAGTCGGGTATTTTAACCTTTTCTTACCCGTTTTTTACCAACTATGGTCGGACATTCACACCTTCTTACAGCGGAACACCTCCTCTCCCTCTTTTGATGGTGTATGTTTGGGCATTCGAACCTTTTCTTACACGCTTTTTACAAACTATGCTCGGACATTCAAACCTTCTTGTAGCCGATCACATCCACTCCTGCTTTTGATGATGTATGGTTGGGCATTCAAACCTACTTGTTGCCCGCTTTTCATTAATTTTGGGTGGACATTCACACCTTGTCACAGCCAAACACCTCCGCTCCCTGTTTTGATCATGTATGGTTGGACATTCGCACCTTTTCTCACCCGCTTTTTGCCAACTATGGTCGGCTGTTCACAGCTTCCTCTCCACCATACTTGTATGGTGGGATATTCACACCCACTTGCATCCGAAGACCTTTTGTTGATATTTAGTCGGTCATTCGCAGCTTACCCGCTTTTGGCAAACTATGGCCTTCATGCAGCCAAACACCTCTGATCTCGCTTTTGATGATGTAAGGTTGGGCATTCAGACCTTGCTTCACCTGCTTTTCACCAAATATAGTCGGACATTCACACCTTCTTGCAGCCGAACACTTCCGCTCCACCTTTTAGTGTTCTATCACACCTTTTTTTTCACCGCATTTTATAGATTATGGTTGGAAATTCTCAACCACTCTCATCCGAAGACCTCTCCTCCCGCTTTTGTTAATATATTTGAACTTTAGTCGGACATTCACACCTTCTTGCAGCTGAACCACCTCCGCTCCCTGTTTTGATCATGTATGGTCTGGCAATACTACCTTTTCTTACCCGTTTGTTAGTAATTATGGCTGGACATTCACACCTACTTGCAGCCGAACACCACCTCTCCCGCTTTTGATGATGTATGGACCGGCATTCTTACCTTTTCTAACACATTTTTCAGCAATTATGGTCGGAGATTCACACTTACTCACAGCCGAACAACTCCGCTCCCGCATTTGATGGTGTATAGTCGGGCATTCTCACCCTTTCTCATCAGCTTTTTGCAAATTATGATCTGACATTCACACCTGCTTTTGATAATGTATGGTTGGGCATTCGCACCTTTTCTTACCCATTTTTCAGTAATTATGGGTGGACATTCACACCTTCTTGCAGCTGAACACCTCCTCTCCCGCTATTGATTGTGTACAGTCGGGTATTTTAACCTTTTCTTACCCGCTTTTTACAAACTATGGTCGGACATTCAAACCTTCTTGTAGCCGAAAACCTCCGCTCCCTCTTTTGATAATACATTGTCGGGCATTCGCACCTTTTCTTACCCGTTTTTTACAAACCATGGTCGGACTGTCACACATTCTTGTAGCCAAACACATCCGCTCCCGCTATTGATTGTGTACAGTCGGGTATTTTAACCTTTTCTTTCCCGTTTTTTACAAACTATGGTCGGACATTCACACCTTCTTACAGCGGAACACCTCCTCTCCCTCTTTTGATGGTGTATGTTTGGGCATTCGAACCTTTTCTTACACGCTTTTTACAAACTATGCTCGGACATTCAAACCTTCTTGTAGCCGATCACATCCACTCCTGCTTTTGATGATGTATGGTTGGGCATTCAAACCTACTTGTTGCCCGCTTTTCATTAATTTTGGGTGGACATTCACACCTTGTCACAGCCAAACACCTCCGCTCCCTGTTTTGATCATGTATGGTTGGACATTCGCACCTTTTCTCACCCGCTTTTTGCCAACTATGGTCGGCTGTTCACAGCTTCCTCTCCACCATACTTGTATGGTGGGATATTCACACCCACTTGCATCCGAAGACCTTTTGTTGATATTTAGTCGGTCATTCGCAGCTTACCCGCTTTTGGCAAACTATGGCCTTCATGCAGCCAAACACCTCTGATCTCGCTTTTGATGATGTAAGGTTGGGCATTCAGACCTTGCTTCACCTGCTTTTCACCAAATATAGTCGGACATTCACACCTTCTTGCAGCCGAACACTTCCGCTCCACCTTTTAGTGTTCTATCACACCTTTTTTTTCACCGCATTTTATAGATTATGGTTGGAAATTCTCAACCACTCTCATCCGAAGACCTCTCCTCCCGCTTTTGTTAATATATTTAAACTTTAGTCGGACATTCACACCTTCTTGCAACTGAACCACCTCCGCTCCCTGTTTTGATCATGTATGGTATGGCAATACTACCTTTTCTTACCCGTTTGTTAGTAATTATGGCTGGACATTCACACCTACTTGCAGCCGTACACCACCTCTCCCGCTTTTGATGATGTATGGACCGGCATTCTTACCTTTTCTAACACATTTTTCAGCAATTATGGTCGGAGATTCACACTTACTCACAGCCGAACAACTCCGCTCCCGCATTTGATGGTGTATAGTCGGGCATTCTCACCCTTTCTCATCAGCTTTTTGCAAATTATGATCTGACATTCACACCTGCTTTTGATAATGTATGGTTGGGCATTCGCACCTTTTCTTACCCATTTTTCAGTAATTATGGGTGGACATTCACACCTTCTTGCAGCTGAACACCTCCTCTCCCGCTATTGATTGTGTACAGTCGGGCATTAGCACCTTTTCTTACCCGCTTTTTACAAACCATAGTCGGACTTTCACATCTTTTAGTAGCCGAACAACTCCGCTCCCGCTATTGATTGTGTACAGTCGGGTATTTTAACCTTTTCTTACCCGCTTTTTACCAACTATGGTCGGACATTCACACCGTCTTACAGCGGAACATCTCCGCTCCCGCTTTTGATGGTGTATAGTCAGGCATTTGAACCTTTTCTTACCCGCTTTTTACAAACTATGGTCGGACATTCAAACCTTCTTGTAGCCGAAAACCTCTGCTCCCTCTTTTGATTATACATTGTCGGGCATTCGCACCTTATCTTACCCGCTTTTTACAAACTATAGTCAGACATTCACACCTTGGTGCTGAACCACCTCAGCTCGCTGTTTTGATCATGTATGGTCTGGCAATACTACCTTTCCTTACCCGTTTGTGAGTAATTATGGCTGGACATTCACACCTACTTGCAGTCGAACAGCTCTGCTCCCGCTTTTGATTATGTTTGGTTGGATATTCGAACCTTTTCTTAACTGCTTTTTACAAACTTTGGTCGGACGTTCACACCTTCTTGCAGCCGAACACCTCCGCTTCCGCTTTTGATGGTATATATTCGGGCATTCGAACCTTTTCTTAGCAGCTTTTTACAAACCATGGTTGGACTTTCACACCTTCATGTAGCCGAACAACTCCGCTCCCGCTATTGATTGTGTACAGTCGGGTATTTTAACCTTTTCTTACCCGCTTTTTACCAACTATGGTCGGACATTCACACCGTCTTAGAGCGGAACACCTCCGCTCCCGCTTTTGATGGTGTATTGTCAGGCATTTGAACCTTTTCTTACCTGCTTTTTACAAACTATGGTCGGACATTCAAACCTTCTTGTAGCCAAAAACCTCCGCTCCCTCTTTTGATCATACATTGTCGGGCATTCGCACCTTTTCTTACCCGTTTTTTACAAACTATGGTTGGACTTTCAAACCTTCTTGTAGCCCAACACATCCACTCCTGCTTTTGATGATGTATGTTTGGGCATTCGCACCTTTTCTTACCCATTTTTCAGTAATTATGGGTGGACATTCACACCTTCTTGCAGATGAACACCTCCTCTCCCGCTTATGATGGTGTATAGTCGGGCTTTCAAGCCTTTTCTTACCCGGTTTTTACAAATTATAGTTGGACATTCAGACCTTCTTACAGCCGAAAACCTCCACTCCCTCTTTTGATCATACATTGTCGGGCATTAGCACCTTTTCTTACCCGCTTTTTACAAACCATAGTCGGACTTTCACATCTTTTAGTAGCCGAACAACTCCGCTCCCGCTATTGATTGTGTACAGTCGGGTATTTTAACCTTTTCTTACCCGCTTTTTACCAACTATGGTTGGACATTCACACCTTCTTACAGCGGAACACCTCCGCTCCCTCTTTTGATGGTGTATGTTCGGGCAGTCAAACCTTTTCTTACCTGCTTTTTACAAACTATGGTCAGACATTCAACCCTTTTTGGAGCCGAACACATCCACTCCTGCTTTTGATTATGTATAGTTAGGCATTTGCACCTTTTCTTACCCATTTTTCAGTAATTATGGGTGTACATTCACACCTTCTTGCAGCCGAACACCTCCGCTCCCTCTTTTGATCATACATTTTCGGGCATTCGCACCTTTTCTTACCCGCTTTTTACAAACCATGGTCGTACTTTCACACCATTTAGTAGCCGAACAACTCCGCACCCGCTACTGATTGTGTACAGTCGGGTATTTTAACCTTTTCTTACCCGTTTTTTACCAACTATGGTCGGACATTCACACCTTCTTACAGCGGAACACCTCCGCTCCCTCCTTTGATGGTGTATGTTCGGGCATTTGAACCTTTTCTTACCCGCTTTTTACAAACTATGGTCAGACGTTCAAACCTTCTTGTAGCCGAACATATCCACTCCTGCTTTTGATGATGTATGGTTGGGCATTCAAACCTACTTGTTGCCCGCTTTTCATTAATTATGGGTGGACATTCACACCTTGTCTCAGCCAAACACCTCCGCTCCCTGTTTTGATCATGTATGGTTTGACATTCGCACCTTTGCTTACCTTCTTTTTATACTGATTGCTCAAGATTAAGTTGTTCTTTCTCAAACTACAAATTTTTTTTAATTGTTTAAACTTGATTTGAAGTGGATAAATAAGGAAGACAAACAGTTTTAAGTCAGGCTGATAGCAATTAATTTTATAGCAAAATCTGTATTTCGTCATTTGTCGAGTGATGCTTATTGCTAAAGAAGTTCTTTCTCATTCTACAAAGTACAACGTTGTTTATCATTGAAACTTGATTAGACATGAATAAATATGAAGGACAAAGCAGTCTTAACTTGGTTTGAGTTAAGGAATTCGTTTTATAGGAGAATCCGAATTCGTGCATAACTCGTAAAATAGAGCTTATTTTCGGATTCCTAAAGAATGAGTCTGGTTCTTTCTCATAATACAAAGTTTGTTGTTTATTGTTGAAACTTCATCAGACCGTTAGATATAGTCGGACTCACCTCGATGTACGGCTTGGGATCTGGAACCAGTACTCTTGAGAGGGGTTGGACTCTCTTCCACTCTGGAGTTGCCCGTGGTGAGAGGCGCAGAGCAGGTGTGGGCATACTTATTGCCCCCCGGCTGTGTGCCAGTACATTGGGGTTTACCCCAGTGAACGAGAGGGTAGCCTCCCTCCGACTTGGGTGGGGGGACGAGTCCTGACTGTTGTTTGTGCCTATGCGCCAAACAGCAGTTCAGAGTACCTACCCTTTTTGGAGTCTCTGGGGGAGGAACTGGAGAATGCTCCTACCGGAGACTCCCTCATTCTGCTGGGGGACTTCAATGCTCACGTGGGCAATGACAGTGAGACCTGGAGGGGTGTGATTGGGAAGAACGGCCCCCCCGATCTGAATCAGAGTGGTGTTATGTTGTTGGACTTCTGTGCCAGTCATAGACTGTCCATAACGAACACCATGTTCAGGCATAAGGGTGTCCATATGTGCACTTGGCACCAGGACACCCTTGGCCGCAGTTCGATGATCGACTTTGTGGTTGTATCATCGGACTTGCGGCCGTATGTCCTGGACACTCGGGTGAAGAGAGGGGCGGAGCTGTCAACTGATCACCACCTGGTGGTGAGTTGGCTCCGCTGGTGGGGGAGGATGCCGATCAGACCTGGCAGGCCCAAACGTATTGTGAGGGTCTGCTGGGAGCGTTTGTCAGAATCCCCCGTCAGAAGGAGCTTTAACTCCCACCTCCGGCAGAGCTTCAACCATATTTGAGGTGGGGGACATTGAATGGGCCATGTTCCGTGACTCCATTGCTGAGGCAGCTGGTCGGAGTTGTGGCCGTAAGGTGGTCGGTGCCTGTCGTGGCGGCAACTCTCGAACCTGCTGGTGGACACCAGTGGTGAGGGAAGCCGTCAAGCTGAAGAAGGAGTCCTATCGGGCCTTTTTGGCCAGTGGGACCCTGGAAGAAGCTGATAGGTACCGACGGGCCAGACGGGCCGCGGCTTCGGCGGTTGCTGAGGCAAAAACTCGGGCCTGGGAGGAGTTCGGTGAGACCATGGAGAACGATTTCCGGACGGCCTCGAAATGATTCTGGTCCACCATCCGGCGTCTCAGGGGGGGGAAGCGGATCACAGTCAACACTGTTTACAGTGCGGACGGGGCTTTGCTGACCTCAACTAGGGATGTTGTGAGTCGGTGGGGGGAGTACTTCGAGGAACTCCTCAAGCCTACCAACACGTGCTCGGAAGAGGCAGAGTCGGAGAGCTCGGAGACGGGGCCTCCCATTTCTGGGGCTGAGGTTGCCGAGGTGGTTAAAAAGTTCCTCGGTGGCAAGGCCCCGGGGGTGGATGAGGTCCGTCCTGAGTTTCTCAAGGCTCTGGATGTTGTAGGGCTGTCTTGGCTGACACGCCTCTGCAGTATCGCGTGGACATCGGGGACAGTGCCTCTGGACTGGCCGATTGGGGTGGTGGTCCCCCTCTTTAAAAAGAGGGACCGGAGGGTGTGTTCCAACTATAGGGGTATCACACTCCTCAGCCTCCCTGGTAAGGTCTATTCGGGGGTATTGGAGAGGAGGATCCGTCGGATAATCGAGCCTCGGATTCAGGAGATGCAGTGTGGCTTTCGTCCTGGCCGTGGAACAGTGGACCAGCTCTATACCCTCGGCAGGATCCTGGAGGGTGCATGGGAGTTCGCCCAACCAGTCTACATGTGTTTTGTGGACTTGGAGAAAGCGTTCGACCGTGTCCCTCGTGGAGTCCTGTGGGGGGTGCTCCGGGAATATGGAGTGCCGGACCCCTTGATAGGGGCCGTTCGGTCTCTGTATGACCGGTGCCAGAGTTTGGTCCGCATTGCCGGCAGTAAGTCG
Organism: Leuresthes tenuis; assembly: GCF_036924035.1. Taxonomy (NCBI): domain Eukaryota; kingdom Metazoa; phylum Chordata; class Actinopteri; order Atheriniformes; family Atherinopsidae; genus Leuresthes; species Leuresthes tenuis. The sequence continues at coordinate 8,662,505 of NW_027325369.1, forward strand.
GATACGTTTCCGGTGAGAGTTGGACTCCGTCAGGGCTGCCCTTTGTCACCGATTCTGTTCCTAACTTTTATGGACAGAATTTCTAGGCGGAGCCAGGGCGTTGAGGGTGTCCCATTTGGCGACCTCAGAATCGGGTCTCTGCTTTTTGCAGATGATGTGGTTCTGTTAGCGTCGTCAGGCCGTGACCTTCAGCTCTCACTGGAGTGATTCGCAGCCGAGTGTGAAGCGGCTGGGATGAGAATCAGCACCTCCAAATCCGAGACTATGGTTCTCAGCCGGAAAAGGGTGGAATGCTCTCTCCGGGTCGGGAATGAGATCCTTCCCCAAGAGGAGGAGTTCAAGTATCTCGGGGTCTTGTTCACGAGTGACGGACGAATGGAGCGGGAGATTGACGGGCGGATCGGTGCGGCGCCTGCAGTGTTGCAGGCTCTGCACCGACCCGTCGTTGTGAAGAGGGAGCTGAGCCAGAAGGCGAAGCTCTCTACTTACTGGTCAATCTACGTTCCCATCCTCACCTATGGTCACGAGTTGTGGGTAGTGACCGAAAGAACAAGATCGCGAATACAAGCGGCCGAAATGGGTTTCCTCCGCAGGGTGTCTGGGCTCTCCCTTAGAGATAGGGTGAGAAGCTCAGTCATCCGGGAGGGGCTCGGAGTAGAACCACTGCTCCTCCGCATTGAGAGGAGTCAGATGAGGTGGCTCGGGCATCTGGTTAGGATGCCCCCTGGGCGCCTCCCTGGGGAGGTGTTCCGGGCACGTCCCACTGGGAGGAGACCCCGGGGGAGACCCAGGACACGTTGGAGAGACTATGTCTCTCGGCTGGCCTGGGAACGCCTCGGGGTCCCCCCGGAAGAGCTGGAGGAAGTGGCCGGGGACAGAGACGTCTGGGTTTCTCTGCTCAAGCTGCTGCCCCCGCGACCCGACCCCCGGATAAGCGGCAGATGATGGATGGATGGATGGATATATCCTCCACCAACCAGACTTACAACCCCCGACTAGGGTAGCAGAATTTCTAAGCAGCTGTACCCCAAAACTACTATCAAAAATATATAAATTATTGTCTAAGATAGATGACACAATGTCTCTTCCATCCTCAAAATGGGAGGCAGATTTATCCATCAGTTCTGGTCATAGCTTCTAACCACAAATATGTTTGAACACCTTCATAAAGACTCGAAATCCTAATTTACAGCTCATACAATACAAAATCCTTCATAGAACACACTATACAGGACAAAGGATGTTCAGGATGGGTCTAACACACTCAAACATCTGCTCACATTGCACAGATAACACACCTGATGATTATGCACACGCTTTGTGGTTTTCTGCGCCTGTCCAGAAGTTCTGGCTTGAAGTCTGTGAGGACCTGTCAACATGGCTAAAGTGTAGCATCCCTGCATGCCCCACACTGTGCATACTGGGTGACTTAGACAACATCAACATGGAAATTAACTCAGCACACATGGTTGTCACAGTGATATGTATCGCAAAGAAAACTATTCTCATGAACTGGAAAGCGAAGAACAATCTGTGTATTAACCAGTTTAGAAATTTTCTTTTAGATTATATTAGCATGGAAACAATGTCTGCCTCCTCAAAACATCAATTGGCTGAATTTCATTCTCTCTGGTCCCCTCTGATTAGTTTTATCACATAGTGGTGGTGGTGGGTTGCTGGGTGATGGTGGGTCTCAGGCCCAGGCTGCTGCAACTGGTGTGACCGGGTGGTTTGTTTGTTTGTTTTTTGTAGAGGTCCTCCTGGGGGGGGTTGGGTTGAGTGGGGTGGGGCGGGATGGGTACCTTCTGGGGGTACAGTAGCTCCCGGAATATGGTCGCTGCAGGCCCCGAGCCTGGTGGACATCAGGCCCTCCTGCCCATTGTTGGCTCCCAGGTAGCGGGGATGCCTATTGCAGCCAGTCCCTGGCTGCCCTCTCTGGGGGAGAGTAGCTCCCCCGGTATATATCCCCATACCCCTCTCCCTTCTGGCTCCTGTACACAGCACACACTCACACATGAAGGGTTTTGGGGGCGTGTGTGTTCGGTGGGGTGTAGTGGATGGGGCCACGTAGGTGGTCCCCTTTGGTTGCACTCTGCAGTTCCCTGCCCCTGTTTTAATTACACCTTAGACATTACTACTTATCAAACACACTCACACACACACATTAGGTCTTGGGGGGTGGTTACACTGAGTGGCATCTGGTGGGCGGGGCTCTTTGGGTATGTAGGCTGCCCAGAGTGCCGCGCTCCCAGTTCTACAAGTTTGGCTGCCCCTCAATTTTAATTGCTCACTATTAGAAAATATTGAAGAGCCAGAAGGGTGAGGGGAGGGGTCTTCTTCGCACACCCCTGCTTCCTGGTGTCTGCTCGGGGCAGGAGGGGCCAGGAGGATTAATTAATTGTTCTGCTGGTTCGGGGTCTGTGGTGGCTGGAGGGTTGCTGGCCTCCTGGTGTGCCCGCTGCACTACACCCCAGCAGAGTCGAGGGAGGTAGGATGTGTGGATGTGTGGATGTATGGGACGTGAAAGTGTGTGTGGTAATGATTGGGCCTGGATCTGGGACTTGCTGTCGCCTGGCCTGCCTGTGTTTCTCCCGATGGGGCATCAGCGTTGCCTCTCCCCACTGCTCGCGACTTCACCCACCTGTGGGCACGTCTTGACTCCCAGGGCACTTGGCCAGGGGCGCTGGGGCAGGCGCTGACCCACTTTGTGGCTGTCTGGGGCGCTTGGCCCTCCTGGGTATTGGGTGGGGCCTCTGCCGGGGGGTTTGGGGGCGCTCGGGCTCCTGGGGCCCAGGTCCAGTGCACGGCCCATGTCTGGGCGGCTGGGGCCTGGCGGGGTCGGTGGGCTGTTGCCCCTGGTTCCCGGAGTGCCTCTGCCCTATGCTTATGGGGGCTCTTTCCGGGGGCTTCCTCTGCAGTCTTCTGGGTGGATGCGTGGTTGCCCCTGCGGTGGGCTGCCTGGGTTCTGTGCTCTGTGGGGGCTGCTGGTGGCCTGGGTCTTGTGGCCCTCTCTGCCTGCTTCTGATTGCTTGGGGGGGGGCTGTGGATTGTGGCCCTGTACGCTTATACACTCATAACTAAGCACGGTTATCATGTAGGTCCTGTGCCATGGGTGTTGTATGTTCTCACACACACACACACACACATTCATTAGTCCAGTAGCATGGTCACTAAGCAGTTGATGTATTATCATGTCGTCTCAGGTCATCTATATCCACAGCTGTGTTGTATGCGATTGCCGCTTCTTGTGCTTGTTTTTGTTTGTTTGTGTGTTTGTTTTTTCTCTGCTTGTCTGCTTTCCGGTGCTCCTGGTGGCGCTAAGGCTGGATTCCCCTCATAGGCCATGGATTGTTGTCTGTTTTATTTTTTACAGGTGTAGCAGCTGGTTGTCTGGTTTTTGTTTCTATTTTTGTTCTGTTTCCTCTTCTTTCCTCTTCTTCTTTCCTTGTCCCCCGGTCCGGTTCAGTTCAGTTCATGTCATATATTGTAAACAGAAATAAATAAATTGGCATCAAGGGGAGCTTTACATTTATAAAACTTCCCTTTCTAAAACAAATCTGTTTGGCATCAAAGGTATTCAGACTACAATTCTTCTGACATAATGCTGAACAGGACAAGGGGAAAAAAAAGTAAAGAAGACAGTTCTGCCGAAAGCCAGGGATAGACCTGTTCTAAGTTCTATACTTTTTAAAAGGGGCGTGTTTATCAACTATGGAATTAGAAGATTTACAAAAATGGTCAAGTGCTAGATCTTCATCTGGGATTTTAACAGTGTCATATAACTATTCAACAGATCAGTTAAAAAAAAGCCTGCTCATGGAGATGTTTCAGGATCTGGATACCAAGCGTGGACCTAATGTTTTCATTTTTGCAATTCTGATACAGGCTATTGAGCAGTGATAACTAACACCAAATTCGGATACTGCCGATTTTCTACCTTTGATTTGTTAAGATTGAGCCAATCAGGGACAACCTTGAAGGATCTCTTTGGTTTTGTAGGATCTGTAATTACCTGAGAAAGGTTGATATTGGTACACACCTTTTTTAAATGATCAGAGGCAGAGTTCAACTTGTTTAAATTAAAATTGCCACACAGAGATTGGGTTTAGGCCACATGCACACAGAATGACATCAACAAATATAAGAAATATTAAACATTTACACATAGATTTTTGAATATATGTAGAGGAATGATACTTTGAAATGTGCTCATTGCGGAGTTATGATCAGTTGAGTAATGAAGGTTGAACTATTCTGGGAAAGAGGTTCTATTCCCAGCATCATGATGGACACTCCTGATATAGAAGGTTTCGCTAACGCATTGGAATTGTTTTACTATTTTCATATGCATGTGCAATGAAGAATTGCTTGCTGCTGATAAATGCAAAGAAGAACAGCTTACACATAGATGCTCACATATAGGCTGCTGAATGCAATGAAGACCTGCTTATCAAGTAAAGTTCAATGTCAATGTGTAATATTCAATTAGGATTTGCAAAACAGTGAAGTTAAACAATGAATGGGTCCATAGTCGGTATGAGAAGACTACAGGAATATTTACCTGGGTGTACGTTCAAACAGAGATGAGAAAATTGCGATAAATAATTGTTTGTTTGTTTGTTTGTTAGTATGTATATGAATGTTATGTGTATAAACTGTGTTGAGTTATAGTTACTCAGTAGTGTCTCAGTGAAACAACCGACGGGGGAAGCCTTGCGGTGACAACAAAAGCAGTGTTTTACTGATCAGTCAAGTTGCTCCAGTGTACTCCATACAAACTGGTTGGCTACTGAAGGGATAGAAAATGGGGAATACTTGTTTTAAAGCAAACAAGGAATTAGATGGGAAAAATACATGTTTTAACGGGACCCAGACAATATTAAATACTCAGACAGATGGGAGAAGAAGTGTAGTTTTGTAGGAAATCACAAAATTATTACATAGAATTAGTGAAATCAATTGAAGAATGCCTTTCTGAAGAGCTGTTTACCACAGATGAGCAGCTTTGCGACCAAGCACATTGTAGATCGCTTTACTGCCAAAATGATCTAATTTAATGGATTGGTTTAGACATGCATAACAGCATTTTAAGAACAAAGAGAGAAACAAAAAGGGACAACGCTTCATGGTGGAAGGGGATGTATAAATAACTGTGTATATGATGAAGGGGGTGGCAACACCCATTCCGAAATCCCGCCATTCCGACATCCCGCTATTCCGACATCCCACCATTCCGACATCCCACCATTCTGACATCCCACCATTCCGACATGCAAACGTCCCACCATTCCGACATCCCACCATTGCGACATCCCGCTATTCTGACGTTCAAATGTCCCACCATTCCGACAAGGCTTTCCGTATAAGGAAATGTGTGTTACTCAACAGGTGAGTCCCTTCTTTCTGTTCATGCAATTTATATGTTTAACACATGTTTATTGACAAGCGTTATTAAAAACACAAAGTCTCGGCAAATGGAGGAGGAGAAGCAGTCCGCGGTGGTTTTCAATCACACACTCCAATGCCACTTGTTTCAACTTCCGAAAATTTAATCCAGGAAAAAAAGGCTTACAAACATGGACCAAAACGGCTCCATAACACGCACAAGAATCCAAAAGAAACGAAAGTTAACTAAAAGAAAGCAAATAAACAGTATGAAGTGGTCAAAATTGGTTTTACGCATGCCTATGTGCGTCTGGCACATGCGTCTTCGGGCTCTCCCACGTTGGTTTGTGGATGAAAGCTATATGTTCAGCTGTAATGTCATGTAAAAACAATCTCTACATGACATTTACTCCCAGGTGTGACCAGTTAGGTCCTTAAGATATCAACAGGCTGTATAAAGCTACAACCGTTGCGGCTGTGTGTTTGTGCCAAATGCGCAAAACCCATCCGCGCTTCCCAAAATTGGAGTGAGTACTCATAAATCACGTGAATAACATGAATAAACATTTTTACTGCATTTTGTTGTGTTTTATACGTTCTATGCTGTCATTTCTCTCTTCTCCTATTGGCAAGGCAAGGCAGAGTGCTCGCAACTGTGTCCTGTGCAGTAGCCGTGATATCTGTAATTGCAATTATTACTTTTGCATATGATGACAGCGTGCAAAAGACGCATGGGCTCTGTGGAGAGCTCCGCTCCAGCTGGCTGCTGTGACAGCTCACTGACACTGTATTTCTGCTTAATCAGTTTCAGTCTCGCCAGAGTTACATTAATATCTGTATTTTTATATTTGAAATTCAGGGGATTTTGATAATAGATTATTAAAGTTTGTTTGCGAGGCTGTGGCCTCTGCATTGGCAAAGCTTGTGCGCCAAACTTTAGGGCGTATTTGCGCCGGCATATCATTAGTGCAAAATGTTTTGGGTAAAAAATAGGCTATTAAAAGGAACTGTCGGAATGGCGGTATGTTAAAAAAAACAAAAAACATACCGCCATTCCGACCATAGGAGGAAAAAAGTGTCGGAATGGTGGGACGTTTGATAAAAAATTAAGTGTCGCCATTCCGACAATTGGAGACCCATGTCGGAATGGCGAGATGTCGGAATAGCAGCATGTAACCATGATGAAGGAGAGACCATTTGAGCAGCACAGCCATTTCGCAGCACAGGGACAGCAATCCAAGTTACAGGATCTCCCACGTGGTATCACCTGTCACATTGTGTCAAGGCATCAAAAGAAGAAAAAATCACCAAACTCAAGGACAAAAAGACGAAGACTCCGGTGAACGAAGACAGAGGACTGACAAACCAGAAATACAAAAGGATTCTCGATATCAAGATCCAGCAGAAGAGGCTAACAATGCCACGAACACTTACGATGCTGGGAATGATGCCAGCAATGAACAGAGAAGAAGATTCAGTGTCATCAATCTGCATTACGTGCCTCTAATGAGGGGGTGAATATAGAATCCTCAACGATTACAACGTCTCTGGGAACTGAAACAACAACAAGGTTTAAACCATTTTGATATATATTGTAACCTATTGTCTAAGGAATAGTGCTGAAAATGAGGTAAATCTAATCCACCACTGTCCTTGGTCTTCTGTAGGGTTTTTAAACTAATACGTGGTGGTTTGTTTTTCCACAGAAATTTGGAGATGCATGAATCTAGTGACTTAAACCAGATCATTGAGAACAAATAGTTAACTTTTGGTAGTATCATCATTTTAATGGATGTAACTCTCCCCATAAGTGATATAGGTAAGGACTTCCAACGAGAGATCATCCTCTACTGTCTTTAATAATTGCACATAATTTAGCTTTGTTAGCTCTGAGAGCCTGGAGGAAATGTTTATGCCTAAATATCTAATATTTCCTGACTGTAAAGTGATCGCAGGTATATTATGGACCCTACAGTTAATGGGCAGAACTGTGGTCTTAGACCAGTTGATAGAGTAGTCAGAAAGTGCTGAGAATTTATTTATGAGTGTGATCGTGTGACTGAGAGACGTCTGTGAGTTCTGAAGGAAAAGTAATACATCATCAGCATAAAGACTTATTTTATGCTCAATATTTTGGGATTAATTACTCACAAACGGGTAAGAAAAGGTAGTATTGCCAGACCATACATGATCAAAACAGGGAGTGGAGGTGGTTCAGCTGCAAGGTGTGAATGTCTGACTATAGTTTGTAAAAAGCGGGTAAGATAAGGTGCGAATGCCCGACAATGTATGATCAAAAGAGGGAGCGGAGGTTTTTGGCTACAAGAAGGTTTGAATGTCCGACCATAGTTTGTAAAAAGCGGGTAAGAAAAGGTTACCATACATCATCAAAAGCAGGAGTGGATGTGTTTGGCTACAAGAAGATTTGAATGTCCATCAATAATTGCTTTAAAACATGAAAGAAAATTTTCGAATATCAAACCGCACATGATCATAAGCGGGAGAGGAGTTGTTCAACTGCAAGAAGGTGTGAATGTCCACCCATAATTACTGAAAAATGGGTAAGAAAAGGTGAAAATGCCCAACCATACATCATCAAAAGCAGGAGTGGATGTGTTCGGCTACAAGAAGGTTTGAATGTCCGACCATAGTTTGTAAAAAGCGGGTAAGAAAAGGTTCGAATGCCCGAACATAGACCATCAAAAGAGGGAGCGGAGGTGTTCCGCTGTAAGAAGGTGTAAATGTCCGACCATAGTTTGTAAAAAGCGGGTAAGAAAAGGTTCAAATGCCTGACTATACACAATCAAAAGCGGGAGCGGAGGTGTTCGGCTACAAGAAGGTGTGAAAGTTCAACCATGGTTTGTAAAAAGCTGCTAAGAAAAGGTTCGAATGCCCGAATATATACCATCAAAAGCGGAAGCGGAAGTGTTCGGCTGCAAGAAGGTGTGAACGTCCGACCAAAGTTTGCAAAAAGCAGTTAAGAAAAGGTTCGAATGCCCGAATATATACCATCAAAAGCGGGAGCAGAGCTGTTCGACTGCAAGTAGGTGTGAATGTCCAGCCATAATTACTCACAAACGGGTAAGAAAAGGTAGTATTGCCAGACCATTCATGATCAAAACAGGGAGCTGAGGTGGTTCAGCTGCAAGGTGTGAATGTCTGACTATAGTTTGTAAAAAGCGGGTAAGACAAGGTGCGAATGCCCGACAATGTATGATCAAAAGAGGGCGTGGAGGTCTTCGGCTTCAAGGTCTGAATGTCCAACCATAATTTCTAAAAACCGGGTAAGAAAAGGCTCGAAAGCGGGAGCGGGAGGTTTTCAGCTGCAAATCCTTCACTCAAACCAAGTGAAAACTGCTTTGTCCTTCATATTTATCAATGTCTAGATCGACTTCAACAAAGAACAACATTGTACTTTGCAGTAAAGAAAGAGCAAATCAAAAGGTTTAGGAATCCGATTATTGATTTTACTATAAATGAATGCTTTCACTCAAACTATGTTAAAACTACTTTGTCCTTCATATTTATCAATGTCTAGATTGACTTCAACAAAGAACAACACTGGATTTTGCAGTAGAAGAAAGAGCATCACTGAAGGATCAGTAATCCGAGAATAAGCTTATTTTCATACGTTCTGCATGATTTGGGATTTTATGTATAAAATGAATTCCTTCACTCAAACCAAGTTAAAACTGCTTTGTCCTTCATATTTATCAATGTCTAGATCGACTTCAACAAAGAACAACATTGTATTTTGCAGTAGAAGAAAAAGCAACACTGAAGGATCAGGAATCCGAGAATAAGCTTCTTTTCATACGTTCTGCATGATTTGGGATTTTATGTATAAAATGAATTCCTTCACTCAAACCAAGTGAAAACTGCTTTGTCCTTCATATTTATCAATGTCTAGATTTACTTCAAAAAAGAACAACATTGTATTTTGCAGTAGTAGACAGAGCAACACTTGAAGGAACAGGAATCCGAGAATAAGCTTATTTTCATACGTTCTGCATGATTTGGGATTTTATGTATAAAATGAATTCCTTTACTCAAACTATGTTAAAACTGCTTTGTCCTTCATATTTATCAATGTCTAGATTGACTTCAACAAAGAACAACATTGTATTTTGCAGTAGAAGAAATAGCAACACTGAAGGATCAGGAATCCGAAAACACGCTTATTTTCATACGTTCTGCTTGATTTGGGATTTTGCTATAAAATTAATTCCTTCACTCAAACAAAGTGGAAACTGCTTTGTCCTTCATATTTATCAATGTCTATATCGATTTCAACAAAGAACAAGGCTGTATTTTGCAGTATAGGAAAGAGCAACACTGGAGGATCAGGAATCCGAGAATAAGCTTACTTTCATGAGTCCTGCACGATTTCGGATTTTCCTATAAAATGAATTGCTTTGCTCAAACCAAGTTAAAATTGCTTTGTCCTTCATAGTTATCCATGTCTAAAATGTATCAAGCATAAAGTTCCTCATATTACCCTGAATGAGAAAGAAGCATCCCTTTGGTTGAGCAATACGTTCCTTTTGCGGAGTTATGCATGATTTCGGATTTTGCTATAAAATTCATTCCTTCACACCTTTTTTTTCCCACCACATTTTATAGATTATGGTTGGAAATTTCACCCACTCTAATCCGAAGACCTCTCCTCCCGCTTTTGTTAATATATTTGAACTTTAGTTGGACATTCACCCCTTTTTGCAGCTAAACCACCTCCGCTCCCTGTTTTGATCATGTATGGTCTGGCAATACTACCTTTTCTTACCCGTTTGTGAGTAATTATGGCAGGACATTCACACCTACTTGCAGCCAAACACCTCCGCTCCCTGTTTTGATCATGTATGGTTGGACATTCGCACCTTGTCTCACCCGCTTTTTGCAAACTATGGTCGGCTGTTCACAGCTTCCTCTCCACCATACTTGTATGGTGGGATATTCACACCCACTTGCATCCGAAGACCTTTTGTTGATATTTAGTCGGTCATTCGCAGCTTACCCGCTTTTGGCAAACTATGGCCTTCATGCAGCCAAACACCTCTGATCTCGCTTTTGATGATGTAAGGTTGGGCATTCAGACCTTGCTTCACCTGCTTTTCACCAAATATAGTCGGACACCTTCTTGCAGCCGAACACTTCCGCTCCACCTTTTAGTGTTCTATCACACCTTTTTTTTCACCGCATTTTATAGATTATGGTTGGAAATTCTCAACCACTCTCATCCGAAGACCTCTCCTCCCGCTTTTGTTAATATATTTGAACTTTAGTCGGACATTCACACCTTCTTGCTGCTGAACCACCTCCGCTCCCTGTTTTGATCATGTATGGTCTGGCAATCCTACCTTTTCTTACCCGTTTGTTAGTAATTATGGCTGGACATTCACACCTACTTGCAGCCGAACACCACCTCTCCCGCTTTTGATGATGTATGGACCGGCATTCTTACCTTTTCTAACACATTTTTCAGCAATTATGGTCGGACATTCACACTTACTCACAGCCGAACAACTCCGCTCCCGCATTTGATGGTGTATAGTCGGGCATTCTCACCCTTTCTCATCAGCTTTTTGCAAATTATGATCTGACATTCACACCTGCTTTTGATAATGTATGGTTGGGCATTCGCACCTTTTCTTACCCATTTTTCAGTAATTATGGGTGGACATTCACACCTTCTTGCAGCTGAACACCTCCTCTCCCGCTATTGATTGTGTACAGTTGGGTATTTTAACCTTTTCTTACCCGCTTTTTACCAAATATGGTCGGACATTCACACCGTCTTACAGCGGAACACCTCTGCTCCCGCTTTTGATGGTGTATAGTCAGGCATTTGAACCTTTTCTTACCCGCTTTTTACAAACTATGGTCGGACATTCAAACCTTCTTGTAGCCGAAAACCTCCGCTCCCTCTTTTGATTATACATTGTTGGGCATTCGCACCTTATTTACAAACTATAGTCAGACATTTACACCTTGCAGCTGAGCCACCTCAGCTCCCTGTTTTGATAGTGTATGTTCGGGCATTCGAACCTATTCTTACCCCCTTTTTACAAACTATGCTCGGAGATTCACACCTACTCACAGCCGAACAACTCCGCTCCCGCATTTGATTATGTATTGTCCGGCATTCTAGTCTCTTCTAACACATTTTTCAGCAATTATGGTCGGACATTCACACCTACTCACAGCCGAACACTTCCGCTCCCGCATTTGATGGTGTATAGCCGGGCATTCTCACCCTTTCTCATCAGCTTTTTGCAAATTATGATCTGACATTCACACCTACTTGCAGTCGAACAGCTCTGCTCCCGCTTTTGATTATGTTTGCTTGGATATTCGAACCTTTTCTTAACTGCTTTTTACAAACTTTGGTCGGACATTCAAACCTTCTTGTAGCCGAAAACCTCCGCTCCCTCTTTTGATTATACATTGTTGGGCATTCGCACCTTATTTACAAACTATAGTCAGACATTCACACCTTGCAGCTGAGCCACCTCAACTCCCTGTTTTGATAGTGTATGTTCGGGCATTCGAACCTATTCTTACCCCCTTTTTACAAACTATGCTCGGAGATTCACACCTACTCACAGCCGAACAACTCCGCTCCCGCATTTGATTATGTATTGTCCGGCATTCTAGTCTCTTCTAACACATTTTTCAGCAATTATGGTCGGACATTCACACCTACTCACAGCCGAACACTTCCGCTCCCACATTTGATGGTGTATAGCCGGGCATTCTCACCCTTTCTCATCAGCTTTTTGCAAATTATGATCTGACATTCACACCTACTTGCAGTCGAACAGCTGTGCTCCCGCTTTTGATTATGTTTGCTTGGATATTCGAACCTTTTCTTAACTGCTTTTTACAAACTTTGGTCGGACGTTCACACCTTCTTGCAGCCGAACACATCCACTTCCACTTTTGATGGTATATATTCGGGCATTCGCACCTTTTCTTACCCGTTTTTTACAAACCATGGTCGGACTGTCACACATTCTTGTAGCCAAACACCTCCTCTCCCGCTATTGATTGTGTACAGTCGGGTATTTTAACCTTTTCTTACCCGTGTTTTACCAACTATGGTCGGACATTCACACCTTCTTACAGCGGAACACCTCCGCTCCCTCTTTTGATGGTGTATGTTTGGGCATTCGAACCTTTTCTTACCCGCTTTTTACAAACTATGCTCGGACATTCAAACCTTCTTGTAGCCGAACACATCCACTCTTGCTTTTGATGATGTATGGTTGGGCATTCAAACCTACTTGTTGCCTGCTTTTCATTAAGTTTGGGTGGACATTCACACCTTGTCACAGCCAAACACCTCCGCTCCCTGTTTTGATCATGTATGGTTGGACATTCGCACCTTTTCTCACCCGCTTTTGGCCAACTATGGTCGGCTGTTCACAGCTTCCTCTCCACCATACTTGTATGGTGGGATATTCACACCCACTTGCATCCGAAGACCTTTTGTTGATATTTAGTCGGTCATTCGCAGCTTACCCGCCTTTGGCAAACTATGGCCTTCATGCAGCCAAACACCTCTGATCTCGCTTTTGATGATGTAAGGTTGGGCATTCAGACCTTGCTTCATCTGCTTTTCACCAAATATAGTCGGACATTCAAACCTTCTTGCAGCCGAACACTTCCGCTCCACCTTTTAGTGTTCTATCACACCTTTTTTTTCACCGCATTTTATAGATTATGGTTGGAAATTCTCAACCACTCTCATCCGAAGACCTCTCCTCCCGCTTTTGTTAATATTATTGAACTTTAGTCGGACATTCACACCTTCTTGCAGCTGAACCACCTCCGCTCCCTGTTTTGATCATGTATGGTCTGGCAATACTACCTTTTCTTACCCGTTTGTTAGTAATTATGGCTGGACATTCACACCTACTTGCAGCCGAACACCACCTCTCCCGCTTTTGATGATGTATGGACCGGCATTCTTACCTTTTCTAACACATTTTTCAGCTATTATGGTCGGAGATTCACACCTACTCACAGCCGAACAACTCCGCTCCCGCATTTGATGGTGTATAGTCGGGCATTCTCACCCTTTCTCATCAGCTTTTCGCAAATTATGATCTGACATTCACACCTGCTTTTGATAATGTATGGTTGGGCATTCGCACCTTTTCTTACCCATTTTTCAGTAATTATGGGTGGACATTCACACCTTCTTGCAGCTGAACACCTCCTCTCCCGCTATTGATTGTGTACAGTCGGGTATTTTAACCTTTTCTTACCCGCTTTTTACCAAATATGGTCGGACATTCACACCGTCTTACAGCGGAACACCTCTGCTCCCGCTTTTGATGGTGTATAGTCAGGCATTTGAACCTTTTCTTACCCGCTTTTTACAAACTATGGTCGGACAATCAAACCTTCTTGTAGCCGAAAACCTCCGCTCCCTCTTTTGATTATACATTGTTGGGCATTCGCACCTTATTTACAAACTATAGTCAGACATTCACACCTTGCAGCTGAGCCACCTCAGCTCCCTGTTTTGATAGTGTATGTTCGGGCATTCGAACCTATTCTTACCCCCTTTTTACAAACTATGCTCGGAGATTCACACCTACTCACAGCCGAACAACTCCGCTCCCGCATTTGATGATGTCTTGTCCGGCATTCTAGTCTCTTCTAACACATTTTTCAGCAATTATGGTCGGACATTCACACCTACTCACAGCCGAACACTTCCGCTCCCGCATTTGATGGTGTATAGCCGGGCATTCTCACCCTTTCTCATCAGCTTTTTGCAAATTATGATCTGACATTCACACCTACTTGCAGTCGAACAGCTCTGCTCCCGCTTTTGATTATGTTTGGTTGGATATTCGAACCTTTTCTTAACTGCTTTTTACAAACTTTGGTCGGACGTTCACACCTTCTTGCAGCCGAACACATCCACTTCCACTTTTGATGGTATATATTCGGGCATTCGAACCTTTTCTTACCCGCTTTTTACAAACCGTGGTCGGACTTTCACACCTTCTTGTAGCCAAACAACTCCTCTCCCGCTATTGATTGTGTACAGTCGGGTATTTTAACCTTTTCTTACCCGCTTTTTACCAACTATGGTCGGACATTTACACCTTCTTCTAGCCGAAAACCTCCGCTCCCTCTTTTGATCATACATTGTCGGGCATTCGCACCTTTTCTTACCCGTTTTTTACAAACCATGGTCGGACTGTCACACATTCTTGTAGCCAAACACCTCCTCTCTCGCTATTGATTGTGTACAGTCGGGTATTTTAACCTTTTCTTACCCGTGTTTTACCAACTATGGTCGGACATTCACACCTTCTTACAGCGGAACACCTCCGCTCCCTCTTTTGATGGTGTATGTTTGGGCATTCGAACCTTTTCTTACCCGCTTTTTACAAACTATGCTCGGACATTCAAACCTTCTTGTAGCCGAACACATCCACTCCTGCTTTTGATGATGTATGGTTGGGCATTCAAACCTACTTGTTGCCTGCTTTTCATTCATTTTGGGTGGACATTCACACCTTGTCACAGCCAAACACCTCCGCTCCCTGTTTTGATCATGTATGGTTGGACATTCGCACCTTTTCTCACCCGCTTTTTGCCAACTATGGTCGGCTGTTCACAGCTTCCTCTCCACCATACTTGTATGGTGGGATATTCACACCCACTTGCATCCGAAGACCTTTTGTTGATATTTAGTCGGTCATTCGCAGCTTACCCGCTTTTGGCAAACTATGGCCTTCATGCAGCCAAACACCTCTGATCTCGCTTTTGATGATGTAAGGTTGGGCATTCAGACCTTGCTTCACCTGCTTTTCACCAAATATAGTCGGACATTCACACCTTCTTGCAGCCGAACACTTCCGCTCCACCTTTTAGTGTTCTATCACACCTTTTTTTTCACCGCATTTTATAGATTATGGTTGGAAATTCTCAACCACTCTCATCCGAAGACCTCTCCTCCCGCTTTTGTTAATATATTTGAACTTTAGTCGGACATTCACACCTTCTTGCAGCTGAACCACCTCCGCTCCCTGTTTTGATCATGTATGGTCTGGCAATACTACCTTTTCTTACCCGTTTGTTAGTAATTATGGCTGGACATTCACACCTACTTGCAGCCGAACACCACCTCTCCCGCTTTTGATGATGTATGGACCGGCTTTCTTACCTTTTCTAATACATTTTTCAGCTATTATGGTCGGAGATTCACACTTACTCACAGCCGAACAACTCCGCTCCCGCATTTGATGGTGTATAGTCGGGCATTCTCACCCTTTCTCATCAGCTTTTTGCAAATTATGATCTGACATTCACACCTGCTTTTGATAATGTATGGTTGGGCATTCGCACCTTTTCTTACCCATTTTTCAGTAATTATGGGTGAACATTCACACCTTCTTGCAGCTGAACACCTCCTCTCCCGCTATTGATTGTGTACAGTCGGGTATTTTAACCTTTTCTTACCCGCTTTTTACCAACTATGGTCGGACATTCACACCTTCTTACAGCGGAACACCTCCGCTCCCTCTTTTGATGGTGTATGTTCAGGCAGTCAAACCTTTTCTTACCTGCTTTTTACAAACTATGGTCAGACATTCAACCCTTCTTGGAGCCGAACACATCCACTCCTGCTTTTGATTATGTATAGTTAGGCATTCGCACCTTTTCTTACCCATTTTTTAGTAATTATGGGTGTACATTCACACCTTCTTGCAGCCGAACACCTCCGCTCCCTCTTTTGATCACACATTTTCGGGCATTCGCACCTTTTCTTACCCGCTTTTTACAAACCATGGTCGGACTTTCACACCTTTTAGTAGCCGAACAACTCCGCACCCGCTACTGATTGTGTACAGTCGGGTATTTTAACCTTTTCTTACCCGTTTTTTACCAACTATGGTCGGACATTCACACCTTCTTACAGCGGAACACCTCCGCTCCCTCCTTTGATGGTGTATGTTCGGGCATTCGAACCTTTTCTTACCCGCTTTTTACAAACTATGGTCAGACGTTCAAACCTTCTTGTAGCCGAACATATCCACTCCTGCTTTTGATGATGTATGGTTGGGCATTCGAACCTACTTGTTGCCCGCTTTTCATTAATTATGGGTGGACATTCACACCTTGTCTCAGCCAAACACCTCCGCTCCCTGTTTTGATCATGTATGGTTTGACATTCGCACCTTTGCTTACCTTCTTTTTATACTGATTGCTCAAGATTAAGTTGTTCTTTCTCAAACTACAAATTTTTTTTAATTGTTGAAACTTGATTTGAAGTGGATAAATAAGGAAGACAAACAGTTTTAAGTCAGGCTGATAGCAATTAATTTTATAGCAAAATCTGTATTTCGTCATTTGTCGAGAGATGCTTATTGCTGAAGAAGTTCTTTCTCATTCTACAAAGTACAACGTTGTTTATCATTGAAACTTGATTAGACATGAATAAATATGAAGGACAAAGCAGTCTTAACTTGGTTTGAGTTAAGGAATTCGTTTTATAGGAGAATCCGAATTCGTGCATAACTCGTAAAATAGAGCTTATTTTCGGATTTCTAAAGAATGAGTCTGGTTCTTTCTCATAATACAAAGTTTGTTGTTTATTGTTGAAACTTCATCAGACCGTTAGATATAGTCGGACTCACCTCGATGTACGGCTTGGGATCTGGAACCAGTACTCTTGAGAGGGGTTGGACTCTCTTCCACTCTGGAGTTGCCCGTGGTGAGAGGCGCAGAGCAGGTGTGGGCATACTTATTGCCCCCCGGCTGTGTGCCAGTACATTGGGGTTTACCCCAGTGAACGAGAGGGTAGCCTCCCTCCGACTTGGGTGGGGGGACGAGTCCTGACTGTTGTTTGTGCCTATGCGCCAAACAGCAGTTCAGAGTACCTACCCTTTTTGGAGTCTCTGGGGGAGGAACTGGAGAATGCTCCTACCGGAGACTCCCTCATTCTGCTGGGGGACTTCAATGCTCACGTGGGCAATGACAGTGAGACCTGGAGGGGTGTGATTGGGAAGAACGGCCCCCCCGATCTGAATCAGAGTGGTGTTATGTTGTTGGACTTCTGTGCCAGTCATAGACTGTCCATAACGAACACCATGTTCAGGCATAAGGGTGTCCATATGTGCACTTGGCACCAGGACACCCTTGGCCGCAGTTCGATGATCGACTTTGTGGTTGTATCATCGGACTTGCGGCCGTATGTCCTGGACACTCGGGTGAAGAGAGGGGCGGAGCTGTCAACTGATCACCACCTGGTGGTGAGTTGGCTCCGCTGGTGGGGGAGGATGCCGATCAGACCTGGCAGGCCCAAACGTATTGTGAGGGTCTGCTGGGAGCGTTTGTCAGAATCCCCCGTCAGAAGGAGCTTTAACTCCCACCTCCGGCAGAGCTTCAACCATATTTGAGGTGGGGGACATTGAATGGGCCATGTTCCGTGACTCCAGGCAGCTGGTCGGAGTTGTGGCCGTAAGGTGGTCGGTGCCTGTCGTGGCGGCAACTCTCGAACCTGCTGGTGGACACCAGTGGTGAGGGAAGCCGTCAAGCTGAAGAAGGAGTCCTATCGGGCCTTTTTGGCCAGTGGGACCCTGGAAGAAGCTGATAGGTACCGACGGGCCAGACGGGCCGCGGCTTCGGCGGTTGCTGAGGCAAAAACTCGGGCCTGGGAGGAGTTCGGTGAGACCATGGAGAACGATTTCCGGACGGCCTCGAAAAGATTCTGGTCCACCATCCGGCGTCTCAGGGGGGGGAAGCGGATCACAGTCAACACTGTTTACAGTGCGGACGGGGCTTTGCTGACCTCAACTAGGGATGTTGTGAGTCGGTGGGGGGAGTACTTCGAGGAACTCCTCAAGCCTACCAACACGTGCTCGGAAGAGGCAGAGTCGGAGAGCTCGGAGACGGGGCCTCCCATTTCTGGGGCTGAGGTTGCCGAGGTGGTTAAAAAGTTCCTCGGTGGCAAGGCCCCGGGGGTGGATGAGGTCCGTCCTGAGTTTCTCAAGGCTCTGGATGTTGTAGGGCTGTCTTGGCTGACACGCCTCTGCAGTATCGCGTGGACATCGGGGACAGTGCCTCTGGACTGGCCGATTGGGGTGGTGGTCCCCCTCTTTAAAAAGAGGGACCGGAGGGTGTGTTCCAACTATAGGGGTATCACACTCCTCAGCCTCCCTGGTAAGGTCTATTCGGGGGTATTGGAGAGGAGGATCCGTCGGATAATCGAGCCTCGGATTCAGGAGATGCAGTGTGGCTTTCGTCCTGGCCGTGGAACAGTGGACCAGCTCTATACCCTCGGCAGGATCCTGGAGGGTGCATGGGAGTTCGCCCAACCAGTCTACATGTGTTTTGTGGACTTGGAGAAAGCGTTCGACCGTGTCCCTCGTGGAGTCCTGTGGGGGGTGCTCCGGGAATATGGAGTGCCGGACCCCTTGATAGGGGCCGTTCGGTCTCTGTATGACCGGTGCCAGAGTTTGGTCCGCATTGCCGGCAGTAAGTCGGATACGTTTCCGGTGAGAGTTGGACTCCGTCAGGGCTGCCCTTTGTCACCGATTCTGTTCCTAACTTTTATGGACAGAATTTCTAGGCGGAGCCAGGGCGTTGAGGGTGTCCCATTTGGCGACCTCAGAATCGGGTCTCTGCTTTTTGCAGATGATGTGGTTCTGTTAGCGTCGTCAAGCCGTGACCTTCAGCTCTCACTGGAGTGATTCGCAGCCGAGTGTGAAGCGGCTGGGATGAGAATCAGCACCTCCAAATCCGAGACTATGGTTCTCAGCCGGAAAAGGGTGGAATGCTCTCTCCGGGTCGGGAATGAGATCCTTCCCCAAGAGGAGGAGTTCAAGTATCTCGGGGTCTTGTTCACGAGTGACGGACGAATGGAGCGGGAGATTGACGGGCGGATCGGTGCGGCGCCTGCAGTGTTGCAGGCTCTGCACCGACCCGTCGTTGTGAAGAGGGAGCTGAGCCAGAAGGCGAAGCTCTCTACTTACTGGTCAATCTACGTTCCCATCCTCACCTATGGTCACGAGTTGTGGGTAGTGACCGAAAGAACAAGATCGCGAATACAAGCGGCCGAAATGGGTTTCCTCCGCAGGGTGTCTGGGCTCTCCCTTAGAGATAGGGTGAGAAGCTCAGTCATCCGGGAGGGGCTCGGAGTAGAACCACTGCTCCTCCGCATTGAGAGGAGTCAGATGAGGTGGCTCGGGCATCTGGTTAGGATGCCCCCTGGGCGCCTCCCTGGGGAGGTGTTCCGGGCACGTCCCACTGGGAGGAGACCCCGGGGGAGACCCAGGACACGTTGGAGAGACTATGTCTCTCGGCTGGCCTGGGAACGCCTCGGGGTCCCCCCGGAAGAGCTGGAGGAAGTGGCCGGGGACAGAGACGTCTGGGTTTCTCTGCTCAAGCTGCTGCCCCCGCGACCCGACCCCCGGATAAGCGGCAGATGATGGATGGATGGATGGATATATCCTCCACCAACCAGACTTACAACCCCCGACTAGGGTAGCAGAATTTCTAAGCAGCTGTACCCCAAAACTACTATCAAAAATATATAAATTATTGTCTAAGATAGATGACACAATGTCTCTTCCATCCTCAAAATGGGAGGCAGATTTATCCATCAGTTCTGGTCATAGCTTCTAACCACAAATATGTTTGAACACCTTCATAAAGACTCGAAATCCTAATTTACAGCTCATACAATACAAAATCCTTCATAGAACACACTATACAGGACAAAGGATGTTCAGGATGGGTCTAACACACTCAAACATCTGCTCACATTGCACAGATAACACACCTGATGATTATGCACACGCTTTGTGGTTTTCTGCGCCTGTCCAGAAGTTCTGGCTTGAAGTCTGTGAGGACCTGTCAACATGGCTAAAGTGTAGCATCCCTGCATGCCCCACACTGTGCATACTGGGTGACTTAGACAACATCAACATGGAAATTAACTCAGCACACATGGTTGTCACAGTGATATGTATCGCAAAGAAAACTATTCTCATGAACTGGAAAGCGAAGAACAATCTGTGTATTAACCAGTTTAGAAATTTTCTTTTAGATTATATTAGCATGGAAACAATGTCTGCCTCCTCAAAACATCAATTGGCTGAATTTCATTCTCTCTGGTCCCCTCTGATTAGTTTTATCACATAGTGGTGGTGGTGGGTTGCTGGGTGATGGTGGGTCTCAGGCCCAGGCTGCTGCAACTGGTGTGACCGGGTGGTTTGTTTGTTTGTTTTTTGTAGAGGTCCTCCTGGGGGGGGTTGGGTTGAGTGGGGTGGGGCGGGATGGGTACCTTCTGGGGGTACAGTAGCTCCCGGAATATGGTCGCTGCAGGCCCCGAGCCTGGTGGACATCAGGCCCTCCTGCCCATTGTTGGCTCCCAGGTAGCGGGGATGCCTATTGCAGCCAGTCCCTGGCTGCCCTCTCTGGGGGAGAGTAGCTCCCCCGGTATATATCCCCATACCCCTCTCCCTTCTGGCTCCTGTACACAGCACACACTCACACATGAAGGGTTTTGGGGGCGTGTGTGTTCGGTGGGGTGTAGTGGATGGGGCCACGTAGGTGGTCCCCTTTGGTTGCACTCTGCAGTTCCCTGCCCCTGTTTTAATTACACCTTAGACATTACTACTTATCAAACACACTCACACACACACATTAGGTCTTGGGGGGTGGTTACACTGAGTGGCATCTGGTGGGCGGGGCTCTTTGGGTATGTAGGCTGCCCAGAGTGCCGCGCTCCCAGTTCTACAAGTTTGGCTGCCCCTCAATTTTAATTGCTCACTATTAGAAAATATTGAAGAGCCAGAAGGGTGAGGGGAGGGGTCTTCTTCGCACACCCCTGCTTCCTGGTGTCTGCTCGGGGCAGGAGGGGCCAGGAGGATTAATTAATTGTTCTGCTGGTTCGGGGTCTGTGGTGGCTGGAGGGTTGCTGGCCTCCTGGTGTGCCCGCTGCACTACACCCCAGCAGAGTCGAGGGAGGTAGGATGTGTGGATGTGTGGATGTATGGGACGTGAAAGTGTGTGTGGTAATGATTGGGCCTGGATCTGGGACTTGCTGTCGCCTGGCCTGCCTGTGTTTCTCCCGATGGGGCATCAGCGTTGCCTCTCCCCACTGCTCGCGACTTCACCCACCTGTGGGCACGTCTTGACTCCCAGGGCACTTGGCCAGGGGCGCTGGGGCAGGCGCTGACCCACTTTGTGGCTGTCTGGGGCGCTTGGCCCTCCTGGGTATTGGGTGGGGCCTCTGCCGGGGGGTTTGGGGGCGCTCGGGCTCCTGGGGCCCAGGTCCAGTGCACGGCCCATGTCTGGGCGGCTGGGGCCTGGCGGGGTCGGTGGGCTGTTGCCCCTGGTTCCCGGAGTGCCTCTGCCCTATGCTTATGGGGGCTCTTTCCGGGGGCTTCCTCTGCAGTCTTCTGGGTGGATGCGTGGTTGCCCCTGCGGTGGGCTGCCTGGGTTCTGTGCTCTGTGGGGGCTGCTGGTGGCCTGGGTCTTGTGGCCCTCTCTGCCTGCTTCTGATTGCTTGGGGGGGGGCTGTGGATTGTGGCCCTGTACGCTTATACACTCATAACTAAGCACGGTTATCATGTAGGTCCTGTGCCATGGGTGTTGTATGTTCTCACACACACACACACACACATTCATTAGTCCAGTAGCATGGTCACTAAGCAGTTGATGTATTATCATGTCGTCTCAGGTCATCTATATCCACAGCTGTGTTGTATGCGATTGCCGCTTCTTGTGCTTGTTTTTGTTTGTTTGTGTGTTTGTTTTTTCTCTGCTTGTCTGCTTTCCGGTGCTCCTGGTGGCGCTAAGGCTGGATTCCCCTCATAGGCCATGGATTGTTGTCTGTTTTATTTTTTACAGGTGTAGCAGCTGGTTGTCTGGTTTTTGTTTCTATTTTTGTTCTGTTTCCTCTTCTTTCCTCTTCTTCTTTCCTTGTCCCCCGGTCCGGTTCAGTTCAGTTCATGTCATATATTGTAAACAGAAATAAATAAATTGGCATCAAGGGGAGCTTTACATTTATAAAACTTCCCTTTCTAAAACAAATCTGTTTGGCATCAAAGGTATTCAGACTACAATTCTTCTGACATAATGCTGAACAGGACAAGGGGAAAAAAAAGTAAAGAAGACAGTTCTGCCGAAAGCCAGGGATAGACCTGTTCTAAGTTCTATACTTTTTAAAAGGGGCGTGTTTATCAACTATGGAATTAGAAGATTTACAAAAATGGTCAAGTGCTAGATCTTCATCTGGGATTTTAACAGTGTCATATAACTATTCAACAGATCAGTTAAAAAAAAGCCTGCTCATGGAGATGTTTCAGGATCTGGATACCAAGCGTGGACCTAATGTTTTCATTTTTGCAATTCTGATACAGGCTATTGAGCAGTGATAACTAACACCAAGTTCGGATACTGCCGATTTTCTACCTTTGATTTGTTAAGATTGAGCCAATCAGGGACAACCTTGAAGGATCTCTTTGGTTTTGTAGGATCTGTAATTACCTGAGAAAGGTTGATATTGGTACACACCTTTTTTAAATGATCAGAGGCAGAGTTCAACTTGTTTAAATTAAAATTGCCACACAGAGATTGGGTTTAGGCCACATGCACACAGAATGACATCAACAAATATAAGAAATATTAAACATTTACACATAGATTTTTGAATATATGTAGAGGAATGATACTTTGAAATGTGCTCATTGCGGAGTTATGATCAGTTGAGTAATGAAGGTTGAACTATTCTGGGAAAGAGGTTCTATTCCCAGCATCATGATGGACACTCCTGATATAGAAGGTTTCGCTAACGCATTGGAATTGTTTTACTATTTTCATATGCATGTGCAATGAAGAATTGCTTGCTGCTGATAAATGCAAAGAAGAACAGCTTACACATAGATGCTCACATATAGGCTGCTGAATGCAATGAAGACCTGCTTATCAAGTAAAGTTCAATGTCAATGTGTAATATTCAATTAGGATTTGCAAAACAGTGAAGTTAAACAATGAATGGGTCCATAGTCGGTATGAGAAGACTACAGGAATATTTACCTGGGTGTACGTTCAAACAGAGATGAGAAAATTGCGATAAATAATTGTTTGTTTGTTTGTTTGTTAGTATGTATATGAATGTTATGTGTATAAACTGTGTTGAGTTATAGTTACTCAGTAGTGTCTCAGTGAAACAACCGACGGGGGAAGCCTTGCGGTGACAAAAAAAGCAGTGTTTTACTGATCAGTCAAGTTGCTCCAGTGTACTCCATACAAACTGGTTGGCTACTGAAGGGATAGAAAATGGGGAATACTTGTTTTAAAGCAAACAAGGAATTAGATGGGAAAAATACATGTTTTAACGGGACCCAGACAATATTAAATACTCAGACAGATGGGAGAAGAAGTGTAGTTTTGTAGGAAATCACAAAATTATTACATAGAATTAGTGAAATCAATTGAAGAATGCCTTTCTGAAGAGCTGTTTACCACAGATGAGCAGCTTTGCGACCAAGCACATTGTAGATCGCTTTACTGCCAAAATGATCTAATTTAATGGATTGGTTTAGACATGCATAACAGCATTTTAAGAACAAAGAGAGAAACAAAAAGGGACAACGCTTCATGGTGGAAGGGGATGTATAAATAACTGTGTATATGATGAAGGGGGTGGCAACACCCATTCCGAAATCCCGCCATTCCGACATCCCGCTATTCCGACATCCCACCATTCCGACATCCCACCATTCTGACATCCCACCATTCCGACATGCAAACGTCCCACCATTCCGACATCCCACCATTGCGACATCCCGCTATTCTGACGTTCAAATGTCCCACCATTCCGACAAGGCTTTCCGTATAAGGAAATGTGTGTTACTCAACAGGTGAGTCCCTTCTTTCTGTTCATGCAATTTATATGTTTAACACATGTTTATTGACAAGCGTTATTAAAAACACAAAGTCTCGGCAAATGGAGGAGGAGAAGCAGTCCGCGGTGGTTTTCAATCACACACTCCAATGCCACTTGTTTCAACTTCCGAAAATTTAATCCAGGAAAAAAAGGCTTACAAACATGGACCAAAACGGCTCCATAACACGCACAAGAATCCAAAAGAAACGAAAGTTAACTAAAAGAAAGCAAATAAACAGTATGAAGTGGTCAAAATTGGTTTTACGCATGCCTATGTGCGTCTGGCACATGCGTCTTCGGGCTCTCCCACGTTGGTTTGTGGATGAAAGCTATATGTTCAGCTGTAATGTCATGTAAAAACAATCTCTACATGACATTTACTCCCAGGTGTGACCAGTTAGGTCCTTAAGATATCAACAGGCTGTATAAAGCTACAACCGTTGCGGCTGTGTGTTTGTGCCAAATGCGCAAAACCCATCCGCGCTTCCCAAAATTGGAGTGAGTACTCATAAATCACGTGAATAACATGAATAAACATTTTTACTGCATTTTGTTGTGTTTTATACGTTCTATGCTGTCATTTCTCTCTTCTCCTATTGGCAAGGCAAGGCAGAGTGCTCGCAACTGTGTCCTGTGCAGTAGCCGTGATATCTGTAATTGCAATTATTACTTTTGCATATGATGACAGCGTGCAAAAGACGCATGGGCTCTGTGGAGAGCTCCGCTCCAGCTGGCTGCTGTGACAGCTCACTGACACTGTATTTCTGCTTAATCAGTTTCAGTCTCGCCAGAGTTACATTAATATCTGTATTTTTATATTTGAAATTCAGGGGATTTTGATAATAGATTATTAAAGTTTGTTTGCGAGGCTGTGGCCTCTGCATTGGCAAAGCTTGTGCGCCAAACTTTAGGGCGTATTTGCGCCGGCATATCATTAGTGCAAAATGTTTTGGGTAAAAAATAGGCTATTAAAAGGAACTGTCGGAATGGCGGTATGTTAAAAAAAACAAAAAACATACCGCCATTCCGACCATAGGAGGAAAAAAGTGTCGGAATGGTGGGACGTTTGATAAAAAATTAAGTGTCGCCATTCCGACAATTGGAGACCCATGTCGGAATGGCGAGATGTCGGAATAGCAGCATGTAACCATGATGAAGGAGAGACCATTTGAGCAGCACAGCCATTTCGCAGCACAGGGACAGCAATCCAAGTTACAGGATCTCCCACGTGGTATCACCTGTCACATTGTGTCAAGGCATCAAAAGAAGAAAAAATCACCAAACTCAAGGACAAAAAGACGAAGACTCCGGTGAACGAAGACAGAGGACTGACAAACCAGAAATACAAAAGGATTCTCGATATCAAGATCCAGCAGAAGAGGCTAACAATGCCACGAACACTTACGATGCTGGGAATGATGCCAGCAATGAACAGAGAAGAAGATTCAGTGTCATCAATCTGCATTACGTGCCTCTAATGAGGGGGTGAATATAGAATCCTCAACGATTACAACGTCTCTGGGAACTGTGACAACAACAAGGTTTAAACCATTTTGATATATATTGTAACCTATTGTCTAAGGAATAGTGCTGAAAATGAGGTAAATCTAATCCACCACTGTCCTTGGTCTTCTGTAGGGTTTTTAAACTAATACGTGGTGGTTTGTTTTTCCACAGAAATTTGGAGATGCATGAATCTAGTGACTTAAACCAGATCATTGAGAACAAATAGTTAACTTTTGGTAGTATCATCATTTTAATGGATGTAACTCTCCCCATAAGTGATATAGGTAAGGACTTCCAACGAGAGATCATCCTCTACTGTCTTTAATAATTGCACATAATTTAGCTTTGTTAGCTCTGAGAGCCTGGAGGAAATGTTTATGCCTAAATATCTAATATTTCCTGACTGTAAAGTGATCGCAGGTATATTATGGACCCTACAGTTAATGGGCAGAACTGTGGTCTTAGACCAGTTGATAGAGTAGTCAGAAAGTGCTGAGAATTTATTTATGAGTGTGATCGTGTGACTGAGAGACGTCTGTGAGTTCTGAAGGAAAAGTAATACATCATCAGCATAAAGACTTATTTTATGCTCAATATTTTGGGATTAATTACTCACAAACGGGTAAGAAAAGGTAGTATTGCCAGACCATACATGATCAAAACAGGGAGTGGAGGTGGTTCAGCTGCAAGGTGTGAATGTCTGACTATAGTTTGTAAAAAGCGGGTAAGATAAGGTGCGAATGCCCGACAATGTATGATCAAAAGAGGGAGCGGAGGTTTTTGGCTACAAGAAGGTTTGAATGTCCGACCATAGTTTGTAAAAAGCGGGTAAGAAAAGGTTACCATACATCATCAAAAGCAGGAGTGGATGTGTTTGGCTACAAGAAGATTTGAATGTCCATCAATAATTGCTTTAAAACATGAAAGAAAATTTTCGAATATCAAACCGCACATGATCATAAGCGGGAGAGGAGTTGTTCAACTGCAAGAAGGTGTGAATGTCCACCCATAATTACTGAAAAATGGGTAAGAAAAGGTGAAAATGCCCAACCATACATCATCAAAAGCAGGAGTGGATGTGTTCGGCTACAAGAAGGTTTGAATGTCCGACCATAGTTTGTAAAAAGCGGGTAAGAAAAGGTTCGAATGCCCGAACATAGACCATCAAAAGAGGGAGCGGAGGTGTTCCGCTGTAAGAAGGTGTAAATGTCCGACCATAGTTTGTAAAAAGCGGGTAAGAAAAGGTTCAAATGCCTGACTATACACAATCAAAAGCGGGAGCGGAGGTGTTCGGCTACAAGAAGGTGTGAAAGTTCAACCATGGTTTGTAAAAAGCTGCTAAGAAAAGGTTCGAATGCCCGAATATATACCATCAAAAGCGGAAGCGGAAGTGTTCGGCTGCAAGAAGGTGTGAACGTCCGACCAAAGTTTGCAAAAAGCAGTTAAGAAAAGGTTCGAATGCCCGAATATATACCATCAAAAGCGGGAGCAGAGCTGTTCGACTGCAAGTAGGTGTGAATGTCCAGCCATAATTACTCACAAACGGGTAAGAAAAGGTAGTATTGCCAGACCATTCATGATCAAAACAGGGAGCTGAGGTGGTTCAGCTGCAAGGTGTGAATGTCTGACTATAGTTTGTAAAAAGCGGGTAAGACAAGGTGCGAATGCCCGACAATGTATGATCAAAAGAGGGCGTGGAGGTCTTCGGCTTCAAGGTCTGAATGTCCAACCATAATTTCTAAAAACCGGGTAAGAAAAGGCTCGAAAGCGGGAGCGGGAGGTTTTCAGCTGCAAATCCTTCACTCAAACCAAGTGAAAACTGCTTTGTCCTTCATATTTATCAATGTCTAGATCGACTTCAACAAAGAACAACATTGTACTTTGCAGTAAAGAAAGAGCAAATCAAAAGGTTTAGGAATCCGATTATTGATTTTACTATAAATGAATGCTTTCACTCAAACTATGTTAAAACTACTTTGTCCTTCATATTTATCAATGTCTAGATTGACTTCAACAAAGAACAACACTGGATTTTGCAGTAGAAGAAAGAGCATCACTGAAGGATCAGTAATCCGAGAATAAGCTTATTTTCATACGTTCTGCATGATTTGGGATTTTATGTATAAAATGAATTCCTTCACTCAAACCAAGTTAAAACTGCTTTGTCCTTCATATTTATCAATGTCTAGATCGACTTCAACAAAGAACAACATTGTATTTTGCAGTAGAAGAAAAAGCAACACTGAAGGATCAGGAATCCGAGAATAAGCTTCTTTTCATACGTTCTGCATGATTTGGGATTTTATGTATAAAATGAATTCCTTCACTCAAACCAAGTGAAAACTGCTTTGTCCTTCATATTTATCAATGTCTAGATTTACTTCAAAAAAGAACAACATTGTATTTTGCAGTAGTAGACAGAGCAACACTTGAAGGAACAGGAATCCGAGAATAAGCTTATTTTCATACGTTCTGCATGATTTGGGATTTTATGTATAAAATGAATTCCTTTACTCAAACTATGTTAAAACTGCTTTGTCCTTCATATTTATCAATGTCTAGATTGACTTCAACAAAGAACAACATTGTATTTTGCAGTAGAAGAAATAGCAACACTGAAGGATCAGGAATCCGAAAACACGCTTATTTTCATACGTTCTGCTTGATTTGGGATTTTGCTATAAAATTAATTCCTTCACTCAAACAAAGTGGAAACTGCTTTGTCCTTCATATTTATCAATGTCTATATCGATTTCAACAAAGAACAAGGCTGTATTTTGCAGTATAGGAAAGAGCAACACTGGAGGATCAGGAATCCGAGAATAAGCTTACTTTCATGAGTCCTGCACGATTTCGGATTTTCCTATAAAATGAATTGCTTTGCTCAAACCAAGTTAAAATTGCTTTGTCCTTCATAGTTATCCATGTCTAAAATGTATCAAGCATAAAGTTCCTCATATTACCCTGAATGAGAAAGAAGCATCCCTTTGGTTGAGCAATACGTTCCTTTTGCGGAGTTATGCATGATTTCGGATTTTGCTATAAAATTCATTCCTTCACACCTTTTTTTTCCCACCACATTTTATAGATTATGGTTGGAAATTTCACCCACTCTAATCCGAAGACCTCTCCTCCCGCTTTTGTTAATATATTTGAACTTTAGTTGGACATTCACCCCTTTTTGCAGCTAAACCACCTCCGCTCCCTGTTTTGATCATGTATGGTCTGGCAATACTACCTTTTCTTACCCGTTTGTGAGTAATTATGGCAGGACATTCACACCTACTTGCAGCCAAACACCTCCGCTCCCTGTTTTGATCATGTATGGTTGGACATTCGCACCTTGTCTCACCCGCTTTTTGCAAACTATGGTCGGCTGTTCACAGCTTCCTCTCCACCATACTTGTATGGTGGGATATTCACACCCACTTGCATCCGAAGACCTTTTGTTGATATTTAGTCGGTCATTCGCAGCTTACCCGCTTTTGGCAAACTATGGCCTTCATGCAGCCAAACACCTCTGATCTCGCTTTTGATGATGTAAGGTTGGGCATTCAGACCTTGCTTCACCTGCTTTTCACCAAATATAGTCGGACACCTTCTTGCAGCCGAACACTTCCGCTCCACCTTTTAGTGTTCTATCACACCTTTTTTTTCACCGCATTTTATAGATTATGGTTGGAAATTCTCAACCACTCTCATCCGAAGACCTCTCCTCCCGCTTTTGTTAATATATTTGAACTTTAGTCGGACATTCACACCTTCTTGCTGCTGAACCACCTCCGCTCCCTGTTTTGATCATGTATGGTCTGGCAATCCTACCTTTTCTTACCCGTTTGTTAGTAATTATGGCTGGACATTCACACCTACTTGCAGCCGAACACCACCTCTCCCGCTTTTGATGATGTATGGACCGGCATTCTTACCTTTTCTAACACATTTTTCAGCAATTATGGTCGGACATTCACACTTACTCACAGCCGAACAACTCCGCTCCCGCATTTGATGGTGTATAGTCGGGCATTCTCACCCTTTCTCATCAGCTTTTTGCAAATTATGATCTGACATTCACACCTGCTTTTGATAATGTATGGTTGGGCATTCGCACCTTTTCTTACCCATTTTTCAGTAATTATGGGTGGACATTCACACCTTCTTGCAGCTGAACACCTCCTCTCCCGCTATTGATTGTGTACAGTTGGGTATTTTAACCTTTTCTTACCCGCTTTTTACCAAATATGGTCGGACATTCACACCGTCTTACAGCGGAACACCTCTGCTCCCGCTTTTGATGGTGTATAGTCAGGCATTTGAACCTTTTCTTACCCGCTTTTTACAAACTATGGTCGGACATTCAAACCTTCTTGTAGCCGAAAACCTCCGCTCCCTCTTTTGATTATACATTGTTGGGCATTCGCACCTTATTTACAAACTATAGTCAGACATTTACACCTTGCAGCTGAGCCACCTCAGCTCCCTGTTTTGATAGTGTATGTTCGGGCATTCGAACCTATTCTTACCCCCTTTTTACAAACTATGCTCGGAGATTCACACCTACTCACAGCCGAACAACTCCGCTCCCGCATTTGATTATGTATTGTCCGGCATTCTAGTCTCTTCTAACACATTTTTCAGCAATTATGGTCGGACATTCACACCTACTCACAGCCGAACACTTCCGCTCCCGCATTTGATGGTGTATAGCCGGGCATTCTCACCCTTTCTCATCAGCTTTTTGCAAATTATGATCTGACATTCACACCTACTTGCAGTCGAACAGCTCTGCTCCCGCTTTTGATTATGTTTGCTTGGATATTCGAACCTTTTCTTAACTGCTTTTTACAAACTTTGGTCGGACATTCAAACCTTCTTGTAGCCGAAAACCTCCGCTCCCTCTTTTGATTATACATTGTTGGGCATTCGCACCTTATTTACAAACTATAGTCAGACATTCACACCTTGCAGCTGAGCCACCTCAACTCCCTGTTTTGATAGTGTATGTTCGGGCATTCGAACCTATTCTTACCCCCTTTTTACAAACTATGCTCGGAGATTCACACCTACTCAAAGCCGAACAACTCCGCTCCCGCATTTGATTATGTATTGTCCGGCATTCTAGTCTCTTCTAACACATTTTTCAGCAATTATGGTCGGACATTCACACCTACTCACAGCCGAACACTTCCGCTCCCACATTTGATGGTGTATAGCCGGGCATTCTCACCCTTTCTCATCAGCTTTTTGCAAATTATGATCTGACATTCACACCTACTTGCAGTCGAACAGCTGTGCTCCCGCTTTTGATTATGTTTGCTTGGATATTCGAACCTTTTCTTAACTGCTTTTTACAAACTTTGGTCGGACGTTCACACCTTCTTGCAGCCGAACACATCCACTTCCACTTTTGATGGTATATATTCGGGCATTCGCACCTTTTCTTACCCGTTTTTTACAAACCATGGTCGGACTGTCACACATTCTTGTAGCCAAACACCTCCTCTCCCGCTATTGATTGTGTACAGTCGGGTATTTTAACCTTTTCTTACCCGTGTTTTACCAACTATGGTCGGACATTCACACCTTCTTACAGCGGAACACCTCCGCTCCCTCTTTTGATGGTGTATGTTTGGGCATTCGAACCTTTTCTTACCCGCTTTTTACAAACTATGCTCGGACATTCAAACCTTCTTGTAGCCGAACACATCCACTCTTGCTTTTGATGATGTATGGTTGGGCATTCAAACCTACTTGTTGCCTGCTTTTCATTAAGTTTGGGTGGACATTCACACCTTGTCACAGCCAAACACCTCCGCTCCCTGTTTTGATCATGTATGGTTGGACATTCGCACCTTTTCTCACCCGCTTTTGGCCAACTATGGTCGGCTGTTCACAGCTTCCTCTCCACCATACTTGTATGGTGGGATATTCACACCCACTTGCATCCGAAGACCTTTTGTTGATATTTAGTCGGTCATTCGCAGCTTACCCGCCTTTGGCAAACTATGGCCTTCATGCAGCCAAACACCTCTGATCTCGCTTTTGATGATGTAAGGTTGGGCATTCAGACCTTGCTTCATCTGCTTTTCACCAAATATAGTCGGACATTCAAACCTTCTTGCAGCCGAACACTTCCGCTCCACCTTTTAGTGTTCTATCACACCTTTTTTTTCACCGCATTTTATAGATTATGGTTGGAAATTCTCAACCACTCTCATCCGAAGACCTCTCCTCCCGCTTTTGTTAATATTATTGAACTTTAGTCGGACATTCACACCTTCTTGCAGCTGAACCACCTCCGCTCCCTGTTTTGATCATGTATGGTCTGGCAATACTACCTTTTCTTACCCGTTTGTTAGTAATTATGGCTGGACATTCACACCTACTTGCAGCCGAACACCACCTCTCCCGCTTTTGATGATGTATGGACCGGCATTCTTACCTTTTCTAACACATTTTTCAGCTATTATGGTCGGAGATTCACACCTACTCACAGCCGAACAACTCCGCTCCCGCATTTGATGGTGTATAGTCGGGCATTCTCACCCTTTCTCATCAGCTTTTCGCAAATTATGATCTGACATTCACACCTGCTTTTGATAATGTATGGTTGGGCATTCGCACCTTTTCTTACCCATTTTTCAGTAATTATGGGTGGACATTCACACCTTCTTGCAGCTGAACACCTCCTCTCCCGCTATTGATTGTGTACAGTCGGGTATTTTAACCTTTTCTTACCCGCTTTTTACCAAATATGGTCGGACATTCACACCGTCTTACAGCGGAACACCTCTGCTCCCGCTTTTGATGGTGTATAGTCAGGCATTTGAACCTTTTCTTACCCGCTTTTTACAAACTATGGTCGGACAATCAAACCTTCTTGTAGCCGAAAACCTCCGCTCCCTCTTTTGATTATACATTGTTGGGCATTCGCACCTTATTTACAAACTATAGTCAGACATTCACACCTTGCAGCTGAGCCACCTCAGCTCCCTGTTTTGATAGTGTATGTTCGGGCATTCGAACCTATTCTTACCCCCTTTTTACAAACTATGCTCGGAGATTCACACCTACTCACAGCCGAACAACTCCGCTCCCGCATTTGATGATGTCTTGTCCGGCATTCTAGTCTCTTCTAACACATTTTTCAGCAATTATGGTCGGACATTCACACCTACTCACAGCCGAACACTTCCGCTCCCGCATTTGATGGTGTATAGCCGGGCATTCTCACCCTTTCTCATCAGCTTTTTGCAAATTATGATCTGACATTCACACCTACTTGCAGTCGAACAGCTCTGCTCCCGCTTTTGATTATGTTTGGTTGGATATTCGAACCTTTTCTTAACTGCTTTTTACAAACTTTGGTCGGACGTTCACACCTTCTTGCAGCCGAACACATCCACTTCCACTTTTGATGGTATATATTCGGGCATTCGAACCTTTTCTTACCCGCTTTTTACAAACCGTGGTCGGACTTTCACACCTTCTTGTAGCCAAACAACTCCTCTCCCGCTATTGATTGTGTACAGTCGGGTATTTTAACCTTTTCTTACCCGCTTTTTACCAACTATGGTCGGACATTTACACCTTCTTCTAGCCGAAAACCTCCGCTCCCTCTTTTGATCATACATTGTCGGGCATTCGCACCTTTTCTTACCCGTTTTTTACAAACCATGGTCGGACTGTCACACATTCTTGTAGCCAAACACCTCCTCTCTCGCTATTGATTGTGTACAGTCGGGTATTTTAACCTTTTCTTACCCGTGTTTTACCAACTATGGTCGGACATTCACACCTTCTTACAGCGGAACACCTCCGCTCCCTCTTTTGATGGTGTATGTTTGGGCATTCGAACCTTTTCTTACCCGCTTTTTACAAACTATGCTCGGACATTCAAACCTTCTTGTAGCCGAACACATCCACTCCTGCTTTTGATGATGTATGGTTGGGCATTCAAACCTACTTGTTGCCTGCTTTTCATTCATTTTGGGTGGACATTCACACCTTGTCACAGCCAAACACCTCCGCTCCCTGTTTTGATCATGTATGGTTGGACATTCGCACCTTTTCTCACCCGCTTTTTGCCAACTATGGTCGGCTGTTCACAGCTTCCTCTCCACCATACTTGTATGGTGGGATATTCACACCCACTTGCATCCGAAGACCTTTTGTTGATATTTAGTCGGTCATTCGCAGCTTACCCGCTTTTGGCAAACTATGGCCTTCATGCAGCCAAACACCTCTGATCTCGCTTTTGATGATGTAAGGTTGGGCATTCAGACCTTGCTTCACCTGCTTTTCACCAAATATAGTCGGACATTCACA